>NW_005842978.1:230876-289120 GCF_000455745.1 Alligator sinensis | reverse complement strand
TTTCCCTATAGTACATATTCCAGTTGTGTCAAACCTTGGTAGACTGCGAGAGAGTTTTATATTAAAATTTTCATATCAACTAAAGAAAAACAAGTTAGATGATGTTTAGATTTTTTAAACATGAATTAGTCATGTTTCCATTTTTTCTCAGCCCTATATAACTGGATTCATATTAACAGTCTGGCTTTAGAGATGGAAGAAATAGGAAATACTGTAGGAAATACATTCTTGGGAGCACTCTATAAGCTTTCTGTGCTAGTTGTTCTAACATGAACTGGTGATATGATAGCATTGTCTGGTATGTCATGGTGATGACTAGTATAACTATAGCATTGCTGTTCATAAATAATGCAACTATCCTTTACTAATATCAGTGAGGAGCCAGATTTCCTCAGGTGTAAATCAGTGTAGCTCCAATGAGAATAAGTAGGCTATATTGTGACATCATATGTTCTATTTATAGTGAGTATGTCTACATGTAAGACTACACATGTAGTGAAGAAATATGCAAGCAGGTTTGAAAGTAGGTAACTCATTCTGATAAGTCTAGAGAGGTAGTTAGCTGTGTTAGTCTGAAGTGAGGCAGAAGGCAGGGTAGATATGCACCTTATAGATATGTGCTAACTCAGGGCTGTCCAACTGGTGGCTTGCATGCTGCATACAGCCCCTGAGGGGTTAAATTGTGGCCTTTGCGTTCCCATCTGGTTGCTGTTCCCCCTTCTGTACCAGCTGCAGCAGCAGCTAGAGGCTTCAGGCTCCCCATGCATCTGGCTTCCCCTTCAGGCCCCTGCTTCTACCCTAGGGATCAGGGTAGTGCAGCATGGCACAGCCTGAAGTGCCAGGGGAATTTGTAGCCTGGTGGTGCACCAGGATGGGGAGGGAGGTTCACAGTTGGGGACCTAAATGTGAGTTGGAGCTCCCAGGGAGGCAGACATGGGGAGCAGCAGAGGGGCACAGAGAGCAGAGGGGAGGCACAGAGAGCAGTAGTGGGGGGTTATGTGTTGCAGTGGGGAGGTATGGGGAACAGCAGTGGCAGGCCCTATGGTACAATGGGAAGGCAGGGGGGCTCTAAGTGCAGCAGCGGGGCATGCAGTGCAGTGGAGAACAGTAACAGAGGGACACGGGAACTAGTGGGGCAGTGTTTGGTGCAGTGAGGTTGCAGGGTGAGGAGCAGTGATGAGTAGGGATCAGTGGGGCAGCACACAGGTACTACATGCAGTGAGGCAGGGGAGTTTGCAGCTCCTGGGGCCCATGGCCCCCTCTAGTGCAGTTCTCAGCCCCTTAGAAATTGGACTCACTAAATCAGCCCCTCCCGACACATGCACATAAAGGCGTGATGGGTTCTAATATGCCACCAACACAATCATCCCCTCTACTACAACCTTGGGCATCATGGCTGCTGCAGTCTCCTAGTCTCAGGGGTTTCATGCCTCCCAGAGCCTGGGAGATTGCAGCAGCTGTGATCACTGAAGCCTGGGGGTTTCACGTTGGGCATGGTGCACCCCTGAGGCTGGGAGCCCAATCAACTGACAGAGCTCCCTGCTCCAGGGGAGACCCTGCTACATGTGCAAATTTAAACTCATTAGAGATTGTAGAGTCAAAAGGGACCACAAAGGATCGTTGTGTCCGACCCCCTGCCCCAGGCAGAAAAAGGACCGAGGTCAGATGACCCCAGTTAGTTGCCTATCTAGCCTCTCTTGAAGACCTCCAAGTTATGTGATAGTACCACCTATCTTATGTGATAGTACCACCAGATTCTGGCCACCCTTACTGTGAAAAATTTCTTCCTAATGTCTAACCTGAATCTACTTTCCACTAGTTTGTACCCATTATTCCTAGTTACTCTTAGGGGTGCCCTGGTAAATAGTGCATCTCCAACTCTCTGTTGCCCTCCCTTGATAAACTTATGGGCTGCTACAAGGTCTCCCCTCAGACGTCTCTTGTGAAGGCTGAAGAGATCCAGATCTCTCAACCTCCCCTCGTAGGGTTTTGTACAGAGGCCACTAATCATACAAGTGGCCCTCCTCTGGACCATCTCCAGATTCTCCGCGTCCCTCTTGAAGTGCAGCGCCCAGAACTGGACACAGTACTCCATCTGCGGCCTGACTAGTGCTGCATAGAGGGGGAGCATCAGTTCCCTCGATCTGTTGGTCATGCATCTGCTAATGCACGATAAGGTGCAATTGGCTTTGTTGATGGCTTTGCTACACTGCTGGCTCATGTTCATCTTGGAGTCAGCTATGACTCCAAGATCCCTCTCAGCCACTGAGCTACAGAGGAGGTCATCCCCCAACTTACAGGTGTGCTGGGGAGTTCTCCTCCCTAGGTCGAGTACTTTGCATCTTTCTTTGTTGAATTACATCCTGTTTCATTCCGCCCATTGACCCAACCTGTCCAGATCAGCCTGAATCCGCTCCCTGCCCTCCAGTGTGCTGACCTTTCCCCATAACTTGGTGTCATCTGCAAACGTGGACAGGGTGCTCTCCACACCCTCATCCAAATCACTGATGAAGGTATTAAATAACACCGGTCCAAGGACTGACCCCTGAGGGACACCACTGCCCACCTCTTTCCAGGTCAAAATGACCCATCCACCACCACTCTGGGTGTGGTCCCTAAGCCAGGTGGCCACCCACCTGACTGTGTAAGTGGATTCCACAGCCTGCTAGCTGCCTTATGAGAATAGGATGTGAAACAATATCAAAGGCCTTCTTAAAGTCCAAGTAGATGACATCTGCCTCAGCTCCAGTGTCAAGGCAGTATGTTACCTGCTTTGTCAGGTAGAAGGTTTGTCAGGTAGGATCTACCTGTGACAAACCCATGCTGATTACCTTTCAGCAGCATTTTCCCTGCTGGGCCTTCACAAATGCGCTTTTTAATGATTTTTTCCAGTGTTTTCCCAAGGATAGAGGTAAGACTGACTGGCCTAAAGTTACCTGCCTCATCCCTTCTCCCTTTCTTAAAAATGGGCACCATGTTGGCCCTTTGCCAGTCCTCAGGGACCTGGCTGGAGCACCATGAGTGCTCAAACAGCCGTTTATTGTGTGCTAAGTACTTTGCACATGTAGCTGGTCATATAAGGTAATTGCATGATACCTGTAACATGTAGAGGAGGCCTAAGATATATATATAGAAAGAGAGAGAGATGCTTGTCCTCTTACAACATCTGGTGAAGTGAGTTTGAGTTCGCTACAGCTTATGCTCTCTATGCATCTTTTGTAGTTAATCTATAAGGTGCATATCAGTCAGCAGGCAAGGTAGATAAGTCTAGCCATGACTTCATGAAGTCTAGTGTAGTCTTGGGTAAATTAGTTCATGCTGAACTCACTGACAACATGGTGCAGTGAGTTAGACTGCTATCAGTATCTAAGTTAGCTAGTTTCAAGCCAAGTTTAGTGTTTCTAAACTATTCTGCAGTGACTTTGGTGAGTACAGTGTAGATATACCTTATAATTATCTAAGTTGCTCACTCTTGCACGCACCCCAGTTATGACATATATTACTTGACTCAATACTCAGATACCTTAAATTATATTTCATTTATTGGGTCGATGTTTATTTTGAATTGAATTATTTTTTCCCATTAACATTTCTTAACACCTAATGGTTTTATAACATTATGCTTCTGTATAGCTATTTGACTTTAGAACTTTTGGTACTAGCCAAAGATTGCTTTGTGCTGTCACAGAGTACTGCTTCTTCAGATCTTAACACTTGATAGTCTGTATTTATATCTGAACATTTCTGTCTGAAATGGATCAAAATTCAGTTGGTGCTAGAAATCTTAGTTGTTTGCAGGCATACATATTTATGTTATGCTAACAGAGGATCTTGTGTCTATGGCTAAACAGCAAAGTTCCTATAGCTAGTGGAAGAACAACATGTCCAAGGATTGAAATCCAGCAACCTTCCACAGACACTGACAGGTATTTCCATTGGATAGTAGCTGGCATGTACTTGAAGTTGTGACTATTAGATATTGTACCTTTGTATTCCTCTTGTTATGTGCTCAGTGTTTCCAGAAGTAGTGGAAGCCTGATATGGTCACTACCATTGCCATAGAAACCTTTGCATAGTTTACTGGGATTCTTCTCAAATTATACTTTAATTTCTTCATTTCTTTGTTACAAGGACATAATCAATGCCTTTGAAATTTTGAATGAACTATAATTTTAACAGTCCTGCCACTATAACTTGTTTTTTCTATATTGAACCCAGTAACATGAATATTGTACATGGGATGGCAACTAAAAGAGCTTCCAATTGTTTTGGGAAACAAAAGTTATGTGTGTGCTTTTGTTATAAGCTTTCATAACTGCTTACTTTTGTGCAGTGTTTGCCTCCTATAGGACTTTCTGTGTGAATAGGCTTTGATCAATACTGTTTATTCATATGGTGGAGATTCTTTCTTAAGTAACATTAATCCTGAATAAATTAGAAAGAGCAACTTTCTACATTGAGAAAAATACTAACTTTTGGAAATCCCAGGTTATGAGCATGAAACAATATAGATAAATTAGTAGTTAACAAAAGTCATCATAACCCCTTGGATTAGATATTAGTATAAAGAATTTTGAAAAAAAGGGTATCACGAGACTCTCCATGTAGGATCTTGGTCATTCTAATTTTTAGTATTTATTTGAAGTGGGGTTTTTTTGGTATTTTGAGTAGATGTGATATATTTTATTAGACCAACTAAGTAGTTGGGAAAAAGTTCTTAGCATCCTTTCAGGTGCAGTCACCCTTCTTCAGACATAAAGAGTCTCTGCTTTTCTGAGACTCCAAGAAATGAGAGAAGCTAAAGGTGTGGCAGGATGTCAGTTAAAATGTAAATAGGTAGAAATTAGAAAGACAAAAGGTAAAGCAAAGAGGTAAAGCAGAGAGGGGAGGAGGAAGGGGAAGAGAAGGGGAGAAAAAAGGCTAAAGGGAGACATTACAGTAGAATACAAGGTAGCAGAGGCCGTCAGGGGAAAAAAAATTGGAGATCAGGAAAACAGGAATGGGAGAAGCTACAAGTGTAGAAGGATGTAGTGTAAATATAAATAGGTAAAAAGGGGAAACAAAAGGTAAAGTGGGGGTGGGGGGAGAAAGTGACAGAATTATGTGCACATGTCACCCATACATTGATAAGAGAATACAATACCTAATGCAGAGGTCAGCAGCATTTTTAATAGTGACACAAACACCTGCAACCTCAACATGTAAGATGTTGGAGTACTGGGGCGGATAGCAGGGGAACCATGAGGGACCCAATCCTTCTTGTGGCAGCACAGCCCCAGCTCCTTCCCTGAGGCCCATGTGGCAAGTAAAATGCCTGAGCCTGCCATGCTCTGGTACGTATATAGGAGGCAGAAGGCTGGGGGTAAGGGGATGTAGTGCCCCCCAAACGCAGGCAGCCCGGGCTCTGGGAGGGTGCAGCAGGGGGAGGGGGAGGAACATGCATAGACAGTCGAGCAGCCGGAGCCTGCAGGCACCTGGGAAATCAGCCCAGCCCAGCTGTGTGTGGACCAGCACCCAGCTGAGTAGGTAAATGTGTGGATGGGAAGGGGAGTGGGCGGGCAGCTCGAGGCCCCCTGGGGGGGTGAATGGAGCCCCAGGGTGGATCATGGGACACTTGCTGCCTGGGTGGCTTGTCTAAGGGTGCAGGGGGGTTTCTGCCGCTGCTGTCTCCACCCCCAGGGCAGACACAGGGGCACATGCCTCTTCGAGCTGTGCTGTGTGCGGGGTGAAGGCGGCTACTGCTGTGGGCTGTGCTTCGCACCCAGCTGCCAGTCCCCTGGCAACTGCATGATGCCACATGCCTCCCACCACTGGGCAGGCAGCACGGGCAGTGCGCAGGAGGCATATGGCATTGCGCAAGTGCCAGGGCACTGACAGCGGAGGGGCGTGTGCTGTACTTATCCTGGGAGTACCGTGTGGTGTACTTATCCTGGGCAGTGGCAGGAATCCACCCTCTTCTCCTGCCCCCCGCCTCCCCCCCGCTCCCCCGGACAAGCTGCTCAGGCTCCGAGCCTCCCACAACCCACCCTGACCCTGGGGCCCCATTCACCCCTGGCCCTGTTTTTGCCCCACTCCCTCCCTCACCGCAGAGTCCTCAGTCTGTCCCCCATGCCCCTTTCCTATGACAGACTTACTTGCTGGGGTGTGTGCACTTGTGCATGTGCACACCCAGCTCCCCCAAATCATATTTTCTTCCTCCACCTATGGGCACATGTGCTGGAGGTTTCCTATCCCTAACCTAACATGTTTTTTCCTAGAAAAGATAGATTTCATAGACATTAGGGCTGGAAGGGACCTCAGAAGATCATTGAGTCCAGCCCCCTGCCCAAGGGGCAGGAAGTCAGCTGGGGTCATAGGACCCCAGCAAGATAAGCATCCAATTTTCTCTTGAAGGCATTCAATGTAGGTGCTTGAACCACATCTAGTGGCAGGCTATTCCAGACCTTGGGGGCTCGGACAGTGAAGAAATTCTTCCTTATGTCCAGCCTGAAACAGTCTTGCAGGAGTTTATAACCGTTCAACCCTGTCATCACTTGGGGCACTCTGGTGAACAATCCTTCCCCCAGATCCTGGTGAACACCTCGATAAACTTATAGGTGGCCATCAGATCACCCCTGAGCCTGCACTTTTCAAGGCTAAAGAGTCCCATAGAGCTCAGCCTCTTGTCGTAATGTCTGTTTTCCTGACCTCTGATCATGCATGTGGCTCTTCTCTGCACCCTCTCAAGTTTCTCCACATCCTTTTTGAATTGTGGAGCCCAAAACTGGATGCAGTATTCCAGCTGTGGCCTCACCAAGGCTGAGTACAATGGGAGAATGATGTTCCAGGATTTGTTTGGGAAGCATCTATGGATGCAAGCCAGCGTTTTGCTCACTTTACTAGCCACAGCATCACATTGCATTTTTCAGTGTTAAACACCATCAGGTTTTTGTCCACCCATTTCCTGAGCCTGTCAAGATCCGCTTGGATCACCCTCCTGTCCTCAGGTGCAGATGCTTTACCCCAGAGTTTGGTATCATCGGCGAACTTGGCCAGTCTGCTTCTGACTCCAATGTCCACATCATTAATGAAGATGTTGAACAATATGGGTGAAAGGACAGAGCCTTGGGGGACCCCACTGGTCACAGGGCACCATGACAATTAACTTCCATCAACCACCACCCTCTGGGTCTGACCACAGAGCCAATTCCCCAGCCAGTGGATCATGGTGGGCCCGAGGCCACAGTTGGCCAGTTTTGCCAAGAGGTGATTATGGGATACCAGATAGAAGGTTTTTTTGAAGTCAAGATATATGATGTCAATCTCCTCTCCCTTGTCCAGGTGATAAGTCACCTAGTTGTAAAAGGAAATAAGGTTTGTCAAGCAAGACCTACCCACAACAAACCCATGCTGGCTATCCCTCAGGTTGTTGCTGTTGGCCAGTCTGTTAAGAATGGCCTCTTTAATAATCTTTTCCAAGACTTTTCCTGGGGTAGAGGTGAGGCTGATGGGTCTGTAGTTTGCTGGATCCACTTTCCTCCCTTTCTTGAAGATAGGCACCACATTGGCCTTCTTCCAATCTTCGGGCACTTCACCAGAGCACCAGGAGTTCTCAAAGATCCGTGCCAGGGGCTGGGCTTTGATGCTAGCCAGCTCCTTGAGTACCCTGGGGTGTAGATTGTCAGGGTCAGCTGACTTGAAGGTGTCCAGCCTCTCAAGGTGTTCCTTCACAAGGTCAGCATTGATGGAGGGCAGGGAATCTCCCTCACCCAGGTTCCCTGCCCCATAGTGGTCATGGGCGTCCCATGGGACTGATGAAAGACTGACGCAAAGTACCCATTTAATTGGTTGGCTTTTTCCTGGGCATCGATTGTCAGTTGTTCCATCTGGTTTAGCAGGGGTCCAGTGTTGCCCTTGCTTTTCCTCTGGCTCCCCACATATCTAAAAGAGGACTTTTTATTATTCTTGATTCTAGTAGCCAGTTGGAGTTCTGTTGCAGCCTTGGCTTTCCTGGTTCACTCCCTGCAGGTCTGGACCAGTGTGGAATATCCCTCCTTGGAGGTGGATCCCATCCTCCATCCTTTGTAGGCCTTTTTTTAGCTGCAGGAGGTCCACTAGTTCCCTGGAGAGCCAAGAGGGCTGCTGTGCCCTTTTGCTGCCTTGCCTCCGAGGTGGAATAGCATTAGATTGTGCATCGGGGATCACTCCCTTGAGGAGCAACCACTCTTCCTGAACTCCCCTCCACTTGGGGCTGTGGTCCCTTAGGGCCTCACTGACAAGCCTCCCAAGCTGGTCATTCCTGAAGTCGAGGACTTCTGTATTGCTGACTGACTTGCCAGCTTTATGGCAGATGGTGAAAGTGATCAGCTCATGGTCGCTGTCACCCAGCTTCCCTTCGATCATTAGGTCGCTGATTAGGTAATCCCCAGTTGCCAGTACCAGGTTGAGAAGCGCTTTACCTCTCGTTGGCCCATAGACCTCTTGTGTCAGATAGAGGTCATCCACGCATGAGAGGAAGCTTTGCAACCTTTTGGATTTAGCTGAGCACTCTTCCCATGAGATGTCTGGGTAGTTGAAGTCTCCCATGACAACCATGGACCTGGAGCATGCGGCTTCAGCCAATTCCCTGGCGAACTCCTGGTCAAGCTCTTGATTCTGGGTGGGAGGTCTGTAGTAGACTCCCACCATCGTGTCCCCTGTGCCGTGTTCTCCATGGATTTTAACCCAGAGGGTCTCCAGCCGTCCACCCTGGTCGCCAATGTCAGCTAGCAGGGACGCATAGCTCTCCTTGACATAGAGAGCTATGCCACCACCCCTTTTGTCTACTCGATCTCTCCTTTGGATGATGGATGGTGAAGTAGATAATACCAAATGAAGGAGTGGGAGGCCACACTGATATGTCATTAAATTTATAAATAAAAAAATTTGCAAAAATGTTGCTGGCAATGTAAAGGAGTTTCAAATTTACTTTAAGTAAATTTCAAAGTCACTTTAAGTAACTCCATGGGTTTTGGATATGTTGATTTTTTTGACCATTGGAATGGCTTTTAGAGTTCCTACCTAGTAATTTAGGATTACATTTTGAGTGAGATTTTCAACAGCAGTTGAATTTGGGAGAAAAAATCATACTGAAAGTAATTTAAAAGCAGGACTTTTCCTCCTATAAGTAAATCTCTATCAGTATTTAGGACAAGTCTTGGGTTTGTCATCTCATACTATGAGGTGCACAAGCCGTCCCACTTTTATCTATATTGTCTTATTGTTCTACACACATTAAAAAGAAATAGTGAGTGGAGTGATTCCTTAGAAGAGCTCCACCATAAAGGAAAAACCCCCTGAAGATAGTGTCTTTTTAGGAATTATACCAATTATTGGTCTCTCCTTCTGTGCTTCAATGTTATTCGGGGAAGTAGAGACAGGAAGAGAGGCTTAGAAGAAACTGATGGATTCCCCATGTATCTTCTTGCTTAGGTAGGTGACTGCTGAACACATTTCAGGAAAGACCCAGCTAGGGGAAAGTTCAGCTTCAACAACTGCTGGTCAGGAAACCCTGGGGGTAGGAAGAACTGCTGAGGGAAATGAGCTTAACATAGATGTTTGTCAAGTAAGGGCTATGGTAAGGCCTGAATGCCCGTATAGACATATGCTAAGTAATTTAGGTCATGTCTTTGTGCTAAGCTACCATTGTCAGCAGTAGTAGTAGTATGAAACACAATGCAGTGCTTCGAGTGGGCTGCATTTTAAACCAGAATCAATTAAGTCACTTCTGGACACTTCTACATGTGATGCTTAACTTCTCATTAGCATAGTTTACTGCAAAGTAAGCATGTACATCTACATGTATACGTGCTTACTTCACAGTAAATTTCCCTAATACTGAGTAAATTTGCTATGTGCAAATGCAAGTAGCAAATTTACTCGGCATTAGTAACGGCGCTGTTGAGCTCATGTAAACACCTGACCAGGAGCAAAATCTGCTCCCGGTCAGCTGCCCATTAGGGGGTGGGAGATAGTTCCCTGCCCATGGGAGTTGCCTGCTGCCAGGGCAGGCTCCGTCACAGGAGCCCAGGCAGGGCTTATGTCCTCCTTCCCTGGCATCAGGAAGCTCCAAGCCCCCTGATCACAGATCATGATCCTTATCTCCCAGCTCCTGCGTCACCATAATGATTGGGGGTCGGGGGGATGGGAGACCCTTATCTCTGAGCAGCAGCTCCATGACAGCTGTCTGCTGCTGGGAGATGTGTATTTCCTAGCCTGAGCTCCATGGACTTGGGTCTCAGGCTGGGAGACCTTTATCTTCCAGCCTAAGCCCTGTTGTCATGGGGCTCAGGCTGGGAGATCCTTCTCTCCCAGTCTGAGCCCCATGACCATGGAGATCAGGATGGGAGATAAGCATCTCCCAGCAGCAGTCCCACAGTCATGGAGGTGCTACTGGGAGATAAGGGTCTCCCAGCCCAAGCCCCATGACTGTGGAGCCAGCACTGGGAGCTCCCTGCTGGTGGGGGCAGGGGAGCTAGGTGGGGAACAAGCTGCCCAGCCCTTGCCCTGCATGCCTGGGTAGGAAAAATGTCCCCCTGACCCAGCAGCAGGGAACTTTCAGCCCCTGTTCACCACTTTGCAGTCATGTAGCTGGGGCTGGGAAGAAGCTAGGAGCTTGATACTAGCCCCCACTCTGCAATCACAGTTGTGATTGTGGAGCAGGGGCTGGGAGCTCCCTGCACAGGGACAGTTCCCTGCCCAGTCTGGAGCTGGCTGGGACCTGCCCCTGGCTGGGACAGTTCCCAGCCAGCCCCAAGCTGCACGGGGAAGCACGTGCAGCCTGGAGGTGGCTGGGGACTGTTTCAGGCAGTCCCCAGTGAGCTCCAGGCTGCACATGCAGACTTCCTTGTGCAGCCTGGGGTTGGCAAGGAACTGTCCAAGTCAGGGCCAGGTTCCAGCCCCATGTCTGAATTGAGTCATCAAGGCACAGGGCTTGAAAAGAGCTTCAGGAGTGGGGTAGGTGACAGTCCCCTGCACCAATCTGTTGGTGGGCCAGCTAGCAGTGAGCTAGCTGCTAGCTGCCTCACTGGCAGATTGGGACAGGGGGCTGGGACCTGCCCCACCCCTGCAGCTCTTTCCAATTCCCATACCCCTGATTGGGAAGCCAGGGCCAGGAGCTCCCTGTTGCTGGGGCAGGTGGACATTGTCCCTGCCCCAGCATCAGGCAGCCTTCCAGGGCCAGGAGATAGCTGTCTCCTGGCCCACTGCTCTCTGCTAGCTGCTGGGCTAGTTCCTGTTGGTAGCAAGCAGGGGGCCATTGCAGAACTGCAGAGAGCTGGGAGGAAATCTCCCTAATCTCTGCATGTGTAGACACCTACCCAAAAACCCTTACTTTGCGGTAGCTTACTGCTCAGTAAATTTAGGCTGGAGTAAATGCACATGTAGGCGCACCCTCTGTCAGGCTCTGGGGCAGATAATTAGCACTATTTAATGGCAGTGCTGTTGCCACACTTCCTCTTGCTTGCTCTCCTTTTAATATCATGACTCTTCACTTTTGGCTGCCCTTTTGGCCAGCTTCACCAGACGTAGAGTAGCCCTAGCTCCACAACCAGTCCTTTCAGAGGAATGGCACCTAGGGCACAGTAAACGGGACATGTAGCTTTGGAGCCCCTCAAAGTATAGAGGGACTAGAACCCAGTCATCTTACGTCCTACAAAAGGGTTTTTTCCACCAAGCTATTGAACAATATGTGGGCACCAGCACCACCTTCTGCTGTAAGGACTGTGTTTTGTATAATGTGTTCTGTATCAAGCAGTCACTTAGCATCATCTGTCATGATCTTCACATGATCTAAGGAACTGAGGACTCAAGCAGAGTTTACGTGCCTCCCAGCACTGCTTTTTGTGTACCTAGGTGCTTGATCTGGATTGCTCTTGAGCATGCACTGTAGCTGAAGTCTAGGTGCAGAGAGGTCTTTGTAGGATAAAGTGGATGCGCCATAAGAACTGTGTGCTTAAGGCTAAGTACAGACAATCAGAAAGCCTGAGGCTGAATCAATTCAAACTTCACAGATTAGTATAAGGTGCATAGATTGAACCAATAACCAAAACATTCACTTTTGATTCTAGAAATGCAGCCACATGCCTGTGGTGACCCAGACTAGAAGCCAGTATTAGGGAAGCTAGAGCATGCCTCCCTTCTTGGCTGGAGCATACAGCTTGGCCCAAGGCTAGCTTGCCCACCTGTGAGGGATGGTTTGTGGGGGAGGTGCAAAGCATCTTAGGATGCTGGGAGACTGTGAGTTAACTTGAATTTGGAGGGGACCTGGGACAGAAGTTCAATAGACAGATTTAACCTAAATCAGTTAAGTCTGATACTATATCCATCCACGTTTATCTTAAACCAGTTTCAGCCATTTTGAAAGAGGTTTATGTGCATTGAATTTCTGTTGTGTTACAGATTTGAACCGGTTTCTGATTACTTATATGAGTTTTTGTGTAATTTCTGTCCTTAGCCTAAGTGATTTTTAGGGGGATTTTGTAAGGTTGTTTTAAAGACAAGTAGAGAGTGGGGTCATTTTAGATTACTCTTTGTGATTTAGATGCTTATTTTCTGCCTTGATCTTATTTAGTTGCATTAGAGGTCAGTTGAATCTGACCCTATCCTTCACATATTAATCTAGCTGTGTGTAATTAATGCTGTGAGGAAGAACCAAAAAAAGCCTCAGCCAATTTTGGCATCAACTGAAAAAAAACATTTCTTGACACAAGAACTAAGCAACCTGACCCACAGAATCCTAAAAACACAACACTTATATGACAGTTAAAGAGACTGAGGGAAGGGCAGTAAGGCAGATGAAGAGACTCAAGACTCCTGGGCAAGCATTTCAGTGAATTGTGCATGAGGAGGAATACAGGCTAATCAGGTTCAATTAGTGGATGGGTGCTCAGGATGAATCAGCTCCTCAGTCCCTCTGACTGGCCAGTGGGAAGGAGAAACCTTTGACAATTCCTGCATTGCCCAGTGTCACTTCACCCCCCCTCCTTCTCTTGGCTATTCTTCACCCACAGTGCAATCAATTTCCTACTTGAGAAGGTGTACTGGAGAGAATGTGCCTGCCCCCAGTGTGGAAGACAAAAGGATTAGAAAGAGAGAGAACTCAGGCAGAGTGCCCTGGGCTTGCTCTCTTTCTTTGACATGTGCCCATGGCCCTTAGGCATGCACTTTTTTAAATTTCAAATTTGGGGAGGAATTCTTTCCTTAGAATTTGTTTTATGGTCAAAGAAAAGTTGTTTCTTCATCAACATATGGATGCCTGATTCCCTTTCTCACCATTTGTAACATTGAAACCTTCTTAAATGGTTATCTAAGCTAAGTAACATCTATTACAAAGCTAAGGTTGCACTTCTTTGTTTATCCACAATGTTAAAGAAGCGAGACAATGGATGTTTTGGCAGATCAAGCTTCCCACTCAGAAACTGAACTGATAGAGCCAGAAGAAGAATTGAGGTAATCCGTGTAGTTTTGTGCCAAGCTAGTTGTACTTTTCCCCTGATGTTTAGTGTGTTCAGTTTATAATCACCATTATGTGTCTTATTGTAGTGTGTTTGCTTGCTAGGAGCTGTACATGTAGGTTGTTGGTGGTCAGTATTATTCTGAAGGAGTCTGTGGGAATTTCATTTTCTTCTCTAGGAATCCAATTACTACCTCATGGAAGGCATGAACAGACGTTCATTTTAATGACTCTTTTATCAAAGCATGTGGCTAAGTTTTCAGCCCTAGAGAAAACTTTGCTGTCTCAGTACAGTCTTTTAGAAATTTAATGCTGTTAATAACATAAGACTCTTCATAATGAGTTTGCCTCTGGTAGGTCTCTCTCTTTTAATACTAATTAAAACTTGGTTTTTTGTTGCATTTAATCACCATTGACTCATTCTTCTTCTTAACTAATTTCATTGAAAAGTATAGGACTTAGTTGTAGGTAGTGGTTTAAAAATTCCACTTCCGCTTAGGTTAATGCTGTACAATTCTGTGGCAATTTGATAAACTCCATTGTTGCTGGAGGGGTGCCAGTTATAACAGAATAAGCCTAATCAATGTATAAAATTCATTTTTAAAAATTTCTTATTGATAGTTTTATGTATTTAAGGGTACTGTTATCCAAGTTATTCCTCTTTTCCTGTTTAGCTTTTTTTAAATACTGCAAAGTAAGATTATGACATTAAGTGGTGATGGTCAGTTTATGGTATATATCTTATGATGAGTGTGTCTGGGATAATCCAGAAGATCCTTTCTAGTCCTGTTCTTAAAATACAGATGTGCTACATAAACCAAGTAAATATTTAAGTAGAAATTAACTTAAGTCCTTCTAACAATTTTATTCTGTATCTTAATGGAATGACTTGTTTTTAAACCTCCTTTTAACCTTGGCCAATCCTCTTTGTGTCAATTCTCCATTTTTTCCTCCTTCCATCGTTATGTTGGTGCCATAATTTAGGTTAAAAGAAGGGAAAATATTTTACAGAAAATCTTCAGGTTTACTTTGAATCAGTGTATTTTTGTTAACTAAACTTTCTGCTGTTTTATTCCAAGAGCCAAATATTTTATAGCCTAGGATTCCTCAGTATTTCTAACAGCACAAATGTTAGAAATAAATTCATTCTCACCCTGTACTATTTGGGCTGTACACCTCTTCATCAACCAGAAATTTGACTGCTTCAATTGTATGAAGCCATCCTTGGTTCATGGCCTATATCCTTGACCTTTTTGATGAAGTTAACTATTACAGCTGATATCAATAGACTATAATTAAAATGTATTGAGGTTGTCATAATTTACTGTGGGTCTTATTCTGTAAACCTTTGCTTAAGCGAGTAGTACTATTTAATGTAGTCCATAAGAGCTACTGAACTACTCATATGAGTGAGAATTCAGAATCAGGCATTTTATTAACTTTAACTAGGATTAATCTGTAATCAAATTTATATTTTTGTTAGAGAATTGGTGCGCTGATTAAGATAACAATACTTTTTTTTAACCAAAAATTGCACTATAACAGCATGTATGGTCATTATTGAGACATTGAAAATATTTCAGCCCATTTATCAATAGTTTGAATCTGTATGTTATCAAGAAGCGAACTCAGAAACATTGTTCAAAATGTATTTAACAATGATTTTTCTCCAAACCAGTACCCATAATGCAGCGTATTTTATAACTAATAGAAAAGCTAAAGGTCAACTGAGATGCTTTTTGACTAACATTACAGGAATTGTGAAGCAGCAGATAGACAGCCATATCAAAGATCCAGATCAACAGAACAACGTCCTGTATTAGAGCGGACCAACTCCCGCTCCCGATCCACAGAGCGTCCTGACTCAAACCTCATGAGGTCGATGCCTTCATTAATGACTGGAAGATCAGCCCCTCCTTCACCTGCCTTATCGAGGTGAAACAGACAAATCAATCAGACTAATCCCCTTCTGCCCCACCAACTCACCATTTTATTTTCCCAGTAGCTAATTGGTATCGCCTTCCATCCTTGGCTGATCACAAGTAGCAGTAGATACTAACCCTGTCAGTGCCAACACACTATTTATATTCAGCTGTGGATATAATGGTGTGGCTGCCATTGTAATTTGTTTACTAACAGTATTTAACTACATTTGTTTTGTGATTTCTCATTTATCAGGAATCCTGGGTGGTTTCCCACATAAAGCACTTCATAACTATCATATTCTTCTCTTACAGAATGAAAAATTGTTTGTGTCCATTAGACATCGCTTATGGAACAACCATCATAACATTAAATGAAACTATTTTTTTTAAAAAAAGTTTCTTTAAATGGATTGTACTAACTTTGTGTTAACCACCATTTTCTCTGACTACATTTTACTGTGCCATAGTCTGTTTTGTTTCTGTTTTGAGTACAACAATATATTTTTATTGATGAAGTTTGTAATAATTTCTGTAAATTAACATTAGTAAAAGTAAAGATTATACAGATATATATATGGAGTTAATTTGGTTGAGTAGGAAGTTGAATTAAACTTATTCTAGTACTATGAAATGTGTGCTTTTTTGTTTTCTGAAAGTGAATTATATTCAGGCCCTAATCCTGATGTCATTCCTCTATTTTTGTTATTTCATTTTTGCCTAGTCAGGCCCCAGGAATTCATTGTTTATTCAGTAGGAGCTTACCTGAGTGTAAACTGAGTAAAAATATTACAATTTGGCTTATAGATGGTTTTGTTCATATGTGTGCAATATATTCATGTATGCATGAATATTCACATGAAGACAATATGCAGATTTAGCTATATATACATCTATCTTATTGATGTTGAGTTTTATTTTGGCATTTTTTCAAACATAAATTTCTCTTTTTAATCAGGTCTTTCTATGAAAAAGACAGCAGTTTCACTACAGTATCACAAGCGCACCAAAAACAATCTTATTTTTATCAGCTGTCATGGGTATCTAACAATGAATGTGGCTTTTAATGGCCATGGTTTGTTTTGATGTGTGTCCTGTAGGTCACATCCCCGAACTGGGTCTGTCCAAACAAGCCCATCAAGCACTCCAGTAGCAGGACGAAGGGGCAGGCAGTTACCCCAGCTCCCACCGAAAGGGACAATGGAGAGAAGTAAGTGTGTTTTTGTTTAACGTGACTTCAGAATTGCTAGGGGAGTTCAAAAATGAAGGAAGGATTGGTTATGATTTACTATTGAGGGAATAGAACTTAAAATTCTTCTTTGGATCATTTCAGGATTTCCAGTTGTTTTGTATTTTATATTGTCATTTGATACTTTCAGTCTGTTTCATCATCTCTTATTGTCTTAAATGATGCTAATATATATCATCAAAGCAACACAATAAACAGAGACCAAAATGTACTATGTACTGAATCAATCCTGTTCCTACTCTATTAATTTCAGTATGAGCCAGAGAAAGTCCTATACATATTGTTTAGCATTTTATTAATAAAATTCTCACTATACTGGAAGTTAACAGCATAGCAGAATCTTTTGCAGGGTCAGGATCAATGTGTGTTAGCTGATAAGTCAAAAGCATGCGCACAGTAAATAAAAATCACCCAAAATACAGGGTGATTATCAGATGCACAAATATGGTGATGCCTCTTGAAATAATAAGGAACAACTAAAAAAGGTAATAAAAAAAAACGTCAGCAAGATATTTGGTGATGCACATTGGACTGAACCTGTCATTGCTTTTATTTTCAATGCTTCATGAAAACCTTGTTCAGTTAGGGGGAAAAATATTGCAGTGTCTTATAAATCATAGAAATATTTTTTATTTGCCATCAAATGTGATTTCAGCTTTTCTATTTATAGTACCTAAATGTGCTTTGCAAAACCCACCAATGACCATATACACTGGTTTTTTTCATACAAAGATGCATATTGTACCTTTTATAAAATTTCAGTTGTTTTTAACCGCTGTGCTTTGGTTCCCTTTTTTGTTTTATTTTTATTTTCCCTAGACAATGGAGACAAGGAGATAGAACCTTTTGAAGGTCTGTACATAAAGGAGGGTTTGTTTTCTGCTTGAAAGTCTTTTTGGGAGGCTGTATAAGCAAAAAATAAATCCAACTGCAATTGATGTTGCTTGGTTGCATAGACTTGTTTTAGATCAGCAGAAGGATTTTTGTGATAATTGTCCAATCACAGTTTTCCCAGTTTTGTATTAAACAAATTTTACAGTGGTTTCTCCTAAAAACTTACAACTTTGCTTTAGAAAACAATACCTAGATATGGTCCTAACTCAACAAGATACATATATACCTGACTTTAAGCTCATGAGTAGATACACTGAAATATGAGAGGACTTAAATACATGGACTCGTACCTTACTGAATCAGGGGTAATATATTACGGTATATTATGATATACTGTACTATATTGTAATAGAGAGCTCTCCATATTCTACTAAATTAGCCCCTAATCCTGCACAAATTTACATATGTGTATGTTTACTTCTGTTAGTTGTCCCACTGAAGGCAACTTGACAACTCACGTACATGATGTTAAATGTAAAGGGCCAAATCCCATTAGGCACCTAAGTGGCACTTTGACATCTAAGTATCTAAAGTTCAATCTACTCCACCCTGCTTGAGTCCCCGAAAAACTGTTAATATGAAAGCTCCTTCTTCTCTTCACTGTTTGTTTGTTTTGACTTAGCGTAAGGGCTAAGATGAAGGTGTGTTCCAAAGTGAATGTGTTAAGGTTTCATCAAGGAATTGAACAGACTGGAATAGGATCTCACTTAGAGACCTTAATGACTGATGCACTAGCACTTCGGTTAAGTATCTATATTACTGCTTTCATGATCAAGAATTTCTGCACATATATAAATTTAAGCACTTTGAGTAATCCTTTTAACTTCAGTGTGGTGACTCAGTGTGCTTTATGATATGCATATATGTAAGGATGTTAGGCATACATGTAAGTTTTTACAAGATGCCTTATTGTTTGCTGCAAAGAGCAACACAACATTATTTTGTTGTCTAAAGCAATTGCTGAGCTTTTTGTCACACCCACTGGTGCTGGAAGTAAATAATTCTTGAATCAGGGTAGATGTGTTTTAAAAACTTTTTTTTTTTTTTTGAGAATTAATCTCAAATGCAAATGTGATAAAAAAAATGAATACCAATTTCATTAACCCCATCTAAGTTCCTTCATGATGAACTAAAAGATATCAATTGCAGTCCTTGTTTATGTCACTGAAGGTTTATATGTAGTATTACTGTACCTGTCTCATCAGATTTTTTATTTAGTGCTTATGGTCCTTATATCAATTTTGGAATTAGAATTTCATTAATAAAGAAAACGGTGTTTTCTGGGATCATCTTCCTATTATGCACTTTTCTACATCGAGTTTTGTGTTGTGTAAGTGCTTATATTAAATGTAATCTGGACATGCCAGGAGATAATCCAGTATACTAACATAGGCTAAGTACAGACATTCAAAAAGCTTGAGGTGGAATGAATTTAAGTTACACTGTTTTCTGTAAGTGTCATAGGTTAGATCAGTAGTGAACAGGATGCACATTCATCCTTTGGTGGGGGGGCACACAGGCTGCCTGCGCTAGCCAAGGCCAGCAGGTTGGGGGCACTCCTGCAGACCTCCCAGCAGGCCCTGCAGGCTCCCTGGGCTGCCAGAGACTACTGGGCACAGCTAAACAGCCAGGCCACCATTGATTGGCTGCTGAGAATGGGTGAGCATTTCCCCCTCCTCCTGCTGCATTGCCTATCAACCACAGGCATCTGTCAGCTGCAGGCTTGCAGCATGGGGGAGGGGAGGAGGGAGGCATTAGTGTCCCTGCATGAACCCCATCACAAAGCACCCCACAATGTACACACAGACCTGACACTAAGTCCAGGAGAGCCCCTGAGAGCAGGCGCAGACCCGTGAGGCTACTAGGCATGGGCAAGCAATTCCTCCCCCCTGCCACCCACCCCCTCACCACTGCACTACCTGCCTGCAAAATGACATGGCAGAGGGAGGGGGAATGCTTGCCTGTGCCCAATTGTCTGCTCAGGCTCCATGGGGTCATGCCCACTCACGGGGGTTCTCCTGGGCTCAATGTCAGGTCTGCATTTACATTGGGGGTACTTTGTGATGGGGGGGCTAGTACTAGTGTGCCTCCCGGCGGGGGGCGGGGAATAGCAGGGGTCCACAAAGGAGCTTGGGAAGCCAGTGGACAGTGATGTAACTTGAATAGATAGGGAAACTGGGAGTGAAGTTCGATGCACTGGTCGCTCTAACCTAAATTGATTCAGTTTGAGTGCACATCAATCCAGGTCTATTTTACACCAGGGTCTGCCATTTTTAGACCAGGCTACGTGCACCAAACTTCTGTTCTATTATGGGTTTAGACTGGTTTCCAATAACTTAGACCGGTAAAAGTGTAATGTCTGTACCTGGCCATAACGTTTGTTGCCATTGTTCACTATGCTTATGCATTTTATTATTTTCCCCTACCTTATGTGTGTCTTACCTGTTTAGATTGTAAGTCCTTCGGGGCAGTGATTGTTTCTTGTTTCATGTTTGTACAGTGCCTAACATGATGGAGCCCTGCTCTTAGTCATCTCCATGAAAATCATTATAAATATTTGTAAAATATTGTATTTAGGAGAAATCTAGATTTTGTAAATGTGGTAAGTACTGTTGTTACATGAGAAGTGACATTGTTGGCATAAAAACTTAAAGAGCTGTTTGATTACTACACAGGAAGCTACAAAGTAGATTTTCAGAAAATCTGGTTTCCAGAAAGCTGTAAAATGCATAGATATCAGATTTTACAATGCAAGCAAAGTATGATTACATGTTCAAGTCAGAATGGCTAAACCTATAGCACCTTAAGTTTTGTGCATATTTTCTTTTTTGTAATTTGTGAAGAAAAAGTATAATATTATTAAAAGAAATCCATAGAATAAATATAAAGGTATTCATTTTATAAACTGTAATTCATATTTCATAATGTTCAGCCATGGAATCTTAGACTCAATCTTCTATATAGTTTTCTTTTATATGTCATGAGTAGCTGACGTTCTATTCATGAACCAAGTACGTCCATTGGTTGGCTCATTCTGTTCTTCTTTGGGGTGGCCACTGCTTGTTCAGAGGCCACACTCTTGACAAATTACAGTGAGTGGTAAGTAAGCTCTGCCAATGACTCAGCAAAGGTGCATTTTCTGTATTGTCATTCTTTGTGACTGGACTGGAGAGGAAGATTGCATTCTCCAAAATATTGTATGCATTTGTAATTATAAGTATAAAAGGGGCTGGTGGTATCTGCATCAACTTAACTTAAAACTAGTGGAACCTTAAATATCAACTAAAGTCAACAAGTTACTTAATTAACATAACTGAACAGAAAATTGAGGTAAGAGAACAAGATTAAAGAAAAATAGAAAATAATGCCTGAAACTGGATGGGCATTCCATGGATTATTATTTAACTTTATTGTGAAAGTGCTATAAAGCAGAGTCAAGGCTCGGAAATTTGTGTTAAGGACTGTACTGACCTCTAGGAAAATACCATCCTGCATTTACCCTGTAACCATTGTAGATACTTTGCTATTCAGGGCTATTCAGAATGCACAAAGGTAGACACATTCATAAATTTTGGTAGGATTGATCAGTGTGGGTTATTATCCCTATAGGAGCCCCACTGAAATAAGTTGCCCAACTGGGGGGAAAAGGAAGAGTCCCTCAGGTAGCTATCCAGACAAGTTACATATTTTTGATAAAAAAGCAATTCCTTAGATTTATCTCAAGCAAAAATGCAGTTTAATAGAAGAAACTTAGATCTTTCTTTTTTGTCTTACAATTACACTGTTTTCATTAGGTATAAAATAAAACCACCCTAAGAAGAACTACAGTTATAGACTCTTTAGTTTGAACTTATTTTCTTTCCTGAGAGGGTAGATTATCTCCGTCATATTACTGTATATGACTCAGTAGCAATTCTGTCATTTTAGCTGTTGGTTGGACTAAGATGACCAGAAATTCTAAAGCCAATGGGGCAGACAAGGGCCAGTCTCTCGCCTTTCCATCCTACTGGATCTTACTTAGGAAAAGTATTGTTTTCTGTGTAGCCTGGTTGTCACCTGGCTGGGGTCACCTGACCCCCAGTTATCTTTCCTGCTTGGTGCAGGGGGTTGGACCTGATGATCTTCCAAGGTCTCTTCCGGCCTTACAACCTGTGAATCTGTGAATGTCATAGCCCAAACGGTGATTGCAGAAGTGCTAGGAAGCTGTAACAGGAGGAGATTACTGATAAACATATAGACCCCATGGATCCTAAGGTATCCATCAAGTTGGGGGTGGGGAGTGTTAATTTTTCTGTGGCTGTGGTCATATCCCGCAAAGCAGACAATGAAATGGAGTATACCCAAAGTATACTCCTCACTGCATGTTTTTTGGTGGGGCTTCTTCCCCTTCAGCCAAATTCCACAGCTTCTTTTTTTCTTTTTAAAGAAAAAGACATTCTGGCCCAGAGTTACTTCTTAAACTGATTTTAAGAGCTGCTAATGTAAATTCAATCTTTTAAAATAGAAAGACTTAAGGTAATAAGTACTTTAATTTCTACTCACTCAATATGGCCTATTTCAGTACCCACACATATTGTAATTATCTATTTAGTTAGGACAACATCCACAGTACTATAGGCATCTTAGTCATTCAGGATGGAATTGCTGCTGCTGCTGAGAACTCCATAATCAGAGAAAGAAACAAAAATTAGAAACAAGGGAGCAGCAAGTTAGGACTTCTTCATGCAAGCCATTTAGATTTATTCTAAGTGGCAAGTTAATAGTGGTCTTTAAAGAAGGACTTAAATGTGAATGGGAAGGAGACAAACTGTCTCATGTCCAAAGAAAAATACCATACTAGAAGTTCTAGGGTTCTAATGGAAAGCAAAGGAGCTGTTTGTAAGCATACATGTCTGCAGCACCATACACCGCACATTGAGTTGTTCACCATACTGCAAGGGAGCAGTGCAGAAGGTCAAAAAAACCCATGGAGAAAAAAAGTGAAGCAGCACATGTATGGGCAGCATGCACTGCTCAAAAGTAGAGCTGGGTCGCCCAGAGCCACACTGTGGCTGCCAGCCAGGCTCCGCACAGCAGACTCATGGAGCCATGTTGCGGCTAGCCCCAGCCTCCCCTTCTGCCCCTGGGGTAACTTGCTGCGTGCCAGAGCATGCATGGCATGGGTGTTTCCTGGGGACAACTAGCGGCAGCACAAGGTGCACCACTGCTAGTTGTCCCTGGGGAACCAAATGTTCACACCACATGTGGACGTGGTCTATAGGTGATATCTATCCAGCTTTAATTTGAAAATGTAGTAGGGCTCTGAGGTTCCTTTAGTTTTAGTCTAGTCCTCAGAATTGTGCCATGATTACAACGGGTTGCCCTCTAACAGGAAGCTTTGATGCAAATGCCTGGAGGTAACTTCCTTAGGACAGTTGCACACAAATAGAGAGTCTGAAGAAACTACTTGGCCCAAGTTAAAAAATATCCTGGATTGGAACCATAGTAAAAATTTCCAGATTTGGGCAAATATGTGTTGATTCAAGAGATTATGTTACGAGGTTGCAGTTTTTTATTTCCTTGGGGAGGCTGGCATCAGGCAGGTTTGCTATGGCCTAAGTAAATGTTGCTTTTACATAGTGCTGCCTCTGGGCCTCTGCCAGGGTCCATTCTAGCAGTTGGGGTTTTCATAAGCAGAAAGCCATACCGATTTTTTTTGTTGCCCTATACTATAAACTGGAGAAAATCAATGGCTGACTAAATCTACCATGTTTACAACCTCTTCATGCTAATCAACCAGTATGCTGAAAGTATGCTGAGTATGCTGAAACATACCAGGCTGCTCTGTGTAGGTTTTTAACTGAAGCAGAAGCAGGTTAGTTATATTCTTCTAATGCTGTAGGCAGTATAATTTGCACTGACTCAGCACTCCTAATTGGCTGCTGGTTGGGGAGTTTGTGTGCAAGAAATAGCTTGGTATGCTTGAGCAGATTGCTGCCTGGTATGGTAAATCTGTGGTGCTGACATGCCCTACAGGTGTGTTTCCACCAGACTTATTAACTCAGTATAGCTAACACAGCTATATTGTTTCTAGTATTGCAGGTAATTTTTTCAGAGCTATCCTGTGTATCTCCGCATGGCACTGCATTGTTTAGACAGGGTGCGCCCTAAATATCTGACTTTGGAAAAGTGGATATTTTTGGTTTTATTTATATAATTTTCAAAGTCATTTTCAGGGTGGAATGTAGAAAAACACTTTCCTTCCTTCCTTCCTTCATCTGTTATATATATTTTTACTGGTTAGAGACATGAATGATGTTTTCCATTTACTTTGTTTTTTAAATATCTTTATGTAATTTTAGAGCTGGAGATTTTGCCTTATATATTTAACCCCGTATTTTTCCTGAGTTTTAGCTATATGAACCCTTTTAGTGTTAAATAGCATCTGTTGTTTGCACTGAATTGGAAATAGACCTCCTAAATTTTTGTGTGAATATTAGAGCTGAAGAAAGCATATTAACATTAGGATATTTAGATATTGTGAGAGTTACGTAAGAAAAAGAAAAGGTTTTTCATTATACATGGCTACAATGCTTTCCTTGATTCTAATTGGTACCGGCTAAGTTCACTAACTACTTTTGAACACCAGCCTTCCCAGTCTCCTACATGTTAGTCTTACATAGTATACTCAGTGTTAGCAGTAAGGCTTCCAATTTTGAACTAGTTTTAAGTAGTAACTACATTGTGTATGTTCTCTGCCTTGGGCTATTTTTTTTTCATTTTTAGTGAAAGTAGTTCAGCCATTTCTGATAATGAGATGAGTAAAAAATAAGTAGTTTGTCAGCTAGTAAAATGTTTTCAAACTGTTTCTGTGTAGAGCTCTAGAAATTCTAGAAGTTGTAGGAAGACAGTCCTGGACTCAAAATCTTTTGAAGTTTTTAGAAAAATCTACTCTCAGATTCATACAAGATGTGAGCATTCACACGTGCTCAAAATTGCTTGTCAGAAAGAAGCTGCTGACATTTTTGAATGTTCCGGTTACATTCTGTCTTCTTCATTAGTTCTTTACATGCTGTCTCTGGATTAAGGAAACTGAATTCTCTCAGTGTTAAGCACAGATCAAAAACTCCAAACAAGAGATGCAGTGCTTGTAGGTATTTCTCTGGCTTAGAGAAAGGTGCACTAGATTGGGAACCTAGAAGAGTTTCAGTTTTTCCATTGTTTGAAATTATTTCTTGTCATTTTACAGACTTCATTACTGTGTAAAGATTTAGACTTCTCCTTTAACAATATCAGATCTGCATTTTACACAAAGGGCAACAGAGATTGCCCGGAGTCGGTTCTGGTGGAAACAGGACCAGCATACAGGACAGAGCTTCACTGACTTTAGGAGTGAATATACTGAATATTAATAGCACAGCCACTGAACAATCCCCAGTAGTTAGGAACTGAACTCTGGATTTCTAATTCCAAACTTTCTTTTTCTGTTGAGCAAATATTTATATAGGATGCTGATACTAAGTGTGTTGCATCCCACGGTGTGGTTTGTGAATCCTTTAACTCAGTATACACAGTTCTACTGTGCATTTAAAGGTGCAGGTTTCTAATTCTGTTAATGACCGGTACTGGAAGCAAGGCATTAATATGTTTTAATATATTACATTTTCTGGGATTGTCTTCATTTGCTCTTAAAAACACTGGGAAATTACATATGAAAAATCAACTTTAAAAGAACATTAAGGTTAAGTAAAGAGCATAGAAGTTAGGAAACAGAAGTGGTAAACTTGTCTATTCTCCTTTCATTTGTCTTGCTTGCACATATGCACTAAAATACCATCTTTAGGTTAATGATCACATACTTTTTGGGACAAGTCATGTCAAGGCTTGTTTACACTTGGACAACTACTCTGGAAATAACTGTTCTGGAATAAAAGTGCCAACATATGGGGTTAATCTGGGATAGTTAATTAGGAATGACTCCACGTATAGACAACCCTCATTCTTTCTGGGTCTCAAGTCCAAGTCTGTAAAACAAGCATTATAGAACTACCCTACCTCACATGCATGTTGTAAGGATAAATATATCGAAGGCAGTAAGATGTTCAGATTCTACAAAGATTGTGGACCATATACATACCGGGCTGGTTAGTGAAGAAGGGAAAGGGTTGCAAGATTAGTTGAGATAAGGCGTGTTTCAGACTGGATCAGTAACACTGGAGAGCTGGGTTATGTTTTTGGTTTTGCCACAGACATTCTTATATGACGTGGAGTAAGAAAATAGTAATGAGAGACCTGGAAGTAAGATATGTCTGACAACCTGAATGGTATTTTCTGACCATAAGGTGCTTGTCTGTATAATATTAATGTTCTTTCAACATAAGTTTGTTTTACTTTTTAAGATAACACCGTTTTATTTCCCTTTGTACGAGATGGTTCAAAATAGGTACAGTACACATAAATTAGAAGATGTAGAATATGTTCAAACAATCATGCAGTACACAATAGTATGATAAAAGAAAATATCTATTTGTATGTGCACAAGGAAATTACTTGAGTCCAATAGCTCATTGGGATAGCATAGTTAAGGAATACCATGCTAATGGTACTCAAAGAAGTAGTGTGGCTCACACTACTACCAGCCACCCTTGATTCCCTAGGCCAGATGACCAGCTACCCAGCTACAGCTGGGCCAACTGGTATCAGCTTTAGACATCAGTTTAGAGCAGGGGGTGGCAACCCCCTGGCATGCATGCCAGAGCATTGCATGTGAAGATATTTTTCTTGGCGCACATGCCTCAGAGTGGATTAGGAGAGGAAGCTGTGAGGGGCCTAATTCTTGTTGTGGCAGTACAGCCCTGACCCCTTCCCTGCCGTCTGCCCTGGGGTGCACATGTACCTGCTGCCAGCAACAAGTTAGGCTGGAACTCTGTGGGCCCCGGTGCAGCTATGTGCAGCCTCTGCTCTGTCTGCTGAGAGCAGCCTGGGCTCCATGGTGGGTGTTAGGGACGTGCCCAGGCCCAGGGCTGGCTGTGGCAGGCAGCCATGAGGTTGCAAGCAGCTGCACCAGGGTCCTCAAAGCCCAGGCCAGGCTTGTTGCTGGTGGCAGGTGCATGCACGCCTTGGGGCAGATGGTGGGGAAGGGGCAGGGTGGGGCTGCACTGCTATAACAAGGATCAGGCCCCTCAGAGATCCCTTGGCATCTACCCCTGGCACTCCAACATCTTACATGTTGAGATTGTGGAGTTTTTTTGGGAGTCTGCCCAAAAATATTGCTGACCCCTGGTCTAGAGTGACACTCAAACTCATGCTGCTGAAGCTGTAGTGAGACATATTATCTATTCTGCCACACTTCAAGAACAGAGTGGCTCAGCTGGTATATGATTCCAGATTGCATATCAGGCCATGTGACAATATGGTTCTTGGGACTTTGACTTGGGACTTTGAGCAGGGCTGTGCAAACAATTGTATTTTTGGTTTGGTAGCTGAACCAGTAAATAAAATTAATTTAAGATTTTCCCCTAACAATTTTTTTAGAATATTTGGTGAGTCAGAGCTATCTATTTTGAGTCCAATTGAATCTTTTGTTTGCCTCAAAATGAAATATGAACTGTTTTCTTTAGTTTGGGGCATTTTAAACCAAAAACAAAGGTTTCTGTTCACCAGGGGGCTTGGGAAACCATGGAGAAGGTGGCTGTGTCCCTTCCCCTCCTTACATTTTCTAATCCAGGGGTATGGGAGATCTGGTTTAAAACACCCTCTCTTCATGAATCTGAGCAGGGGTATGTGCCTAGGTCTTCCATATCTTGGGAAGCCCTCGAACATTCAGCAGTAGGTTATGTGGTGAGCATCTCTAGTTATCCTGTTTAATCTGTTCCCTTCTGTATAAAACACATATCCAATGGGCCAAAAGGAAAGAGAGAATTACTTTATAGCTTGGTGGTTAGGGAATTTTCCTGGGAGGTGGGAATCTGCCCCCCAGTCCTTGGGTCTAGTGGTTGGGCCTTTATAGAGATAAGATCATTTAATTTAAATCTCTGTTCTGAATTGGGCTGAGAGAGAATTTGACGCAGGCCATCTATATCTCATTTGAGTACCTAACCAGTGCACGATAGGAAAGATGTTAGGATATCATAGCTTTTGTTTCCTATTTTCGATTCTTAAATTTCCTTGTGAATCTGGTCCTGAAAACTTCTAGAAATGTTCTTCCTTTTTTCTTTGACCAAAACTATTCACCAAATTCAAGCCAAATTCACTCAGAGTTTCTTGTTAGCTAGAATAGAATAGAATATTTGACAAAAAAATTAACCAGTCCTACTTATGACAGCCACATCAGAGCATCTATTAATATACATGGACACAATAATTCAATTCTGCAAAATTCTAATGGAATCAACCTTGCATCTCCATTAACATAATATCAGACCTGAAGATTTTATTCCTTTAGGTACCAGGAGCAGGCTGACTACATAAAATGTATAATTGTTGACTCCTTTGTAATATGTTAATAATAATGTGCACTATCATAAATTTACTGTGACATTACAGAGAAAAAACAAATACCTGTCACTTTCTATTTTACTGATGTTATACATGGCAAAAACATCTCTTCCTATTGGTATTAATCCATTAGCAACTTGAGGTCATGTACACATACTCTAAAATCTCAGTGTAAACAGGTATAGTGATCTAGTTATTTGGATAATATATTCACAAGTAAAATTTTAATCAATCTGGGCAGTGGTGAAATAATTGACAAAAATGTAGAAATACAGAATATAAAAAATCAGTGCAGAAGCAAAATGCAACACCAAGAAAATATTTGTTTAATAATTTCACAAAGAACTGTCAACATATAAAAGTATAATGTGTTTGTATTAAAATAATTTAAAAGTTACAAGTATTTTATTCAGATTTGTGAGAAGTTGGGAATATCTACATGTGCAATTAATGCGGAGCAGTAAACTGTGGTGCATATTGTGCTGGAGTTTATTGCTCCCAGGTGCCGTATTTGAACATGTACCCAGGACTGCAGCATGTTGAGCTAGGTCAGAGCAGCCCTGGCTGGTAGGGGTCCCCAGTGGTCAGCCTACAAGCTCAGGGCTGCTCTGGCCTGGATCGACATGCTGTGCAGGGGCTGGCTGGGGCACTAGGGTGCTTTAGTGTGGGCCTATCCAGCAGACAGCCCCCACACTGAAGCTCCCTTGTGCCCCAGCCAGCCCCATTAGCATCTACATGCATGGTGCTGCAGAGTAAAACACTCCATAGTAGGGTAGTACTTGTATTTACAAGTACTAACTTACTATGAAGTTAATTAGTTTACTCCATCCTAATAGAACACTGCACATGTAGGAGCTGGGACGTTTACTGTGAAGCTAATTAGGCAGCTCTGCAGTAAACATCTCATGTAGACACACCTCAACTTTTTATTATATTTACTTGTTAATTATTGTAACTAAAGTGGCCTTAGATGAGTCTTGTCACACAGAAAATTTTTCTGCTTCTTTTTATGTGTATTGATCAGGACAGTAATTATTAATCAAATACAGTTTTTATTTTATGTTGTTTTCTTTAAGTGGTATACAGCCTTGTGTAGATTTTACTAAACCTATCACATTATTTCAAGCTTCAGTAATATCTTCATGAACTGATCCTCATAGTTTAATTGTAACTATAAGTTCTGACAAAAATCAATTACACTCCTTTTTTCTGAACTCTTTATTCAGAAATTCAGCTAAATTTCTCTTTGTTGCAGTTGGTAACTTTAGAGATATACACTTTTTGTGTTGTGTTGCTTTTTGTAGACATAACCAGGTAACTCACATTTTTAAGGATGGTTTATCTATGAATATAAATCAGCTTTTTAACAACAGAGACTTACTACAAGAACAAAAACAAAACCAGACAATAGATGCTTCTGTTTTAATATTATCATATGCCTGGTTTTCTCCACTTTGCTAATTACTGTCTGCTTTCCTCTGCTTCAGTAACTAATTAAAGAGCTACCAGGCCGGAAATATCAAAAGCCACACCCAACCATCATTCATTCCAGAAAGCACTCATTGAAGTAAATGAGAATTGTGCAGAAAAAACAGTAACAGGATTTCTTGTTGGATGATATATGTCAATTTGTATACACAAGATTTTCTCATTAATTCACTCAAAAAGTCATTTGTGCTAAACACTGAGGAATCATATGTTTATTTTATTCTGTACGTCTTTTGTTTGACATTTATCTTTTATTTGATTGGCTTGTAACAAGGCCCGCGTGTTTTTGTTTTGCTTTTTCCCCTCATCTTGCTTGTACAAATACAGAAGGAGAAGAAGAAAACAAACATATTGGAGAGCAGGGGTCAGAAGTCGAGGCAGGTCTGTCTGACCACATGTGCATATCCCTTTTAGATCTGTTTTCCCATGAGCACATAAGCAAGCTTTCCTAGTGTTCTTGGAAATATATTAGGAAAAGCCAGATAGCAATAATTTCATTACATTTAAGTCCAAGGAAAATAGTGCATCATATATGATCTAAGGATATTAAAAAGATTAAAGGAACACTGTCAAGTATTCTTCAGCCATAAGTTCAGCTTTTAAAATTATTTTATTTTTGTTATTGGGCTTGCCATTTTTGTATAATATAGTTTCCAAGAGCAATGCTTACTAAATGCATAGCAACATTTTTTCTTATGCTACTGCAGGAATACCCATCCAGTCATTTGTATAAACATAGGTTATTTAATAAGCTGTGTTCCCCATCATTCTTGACAAACAAAGAAATAAACAAGAATTTATCATATTGCTTTGTTTCCCACAAGAAATATAGTTGTTCAGCCATGGAGGAGATCAGTGATTGCTAAGTACAAAAATAGGAAGAAGCATTTTATTTTAAAGCTAGAAATAGACATAGCCTTTGTGCCATAATTTTATTTTTATGGCAGCACAAAGCCCAAGAAGATAGACATTCATGCCCCTTCTTGTGCCATGAATACACATAACTGTGACTGTGACAATAGGTGGTAAAAATGTGTACTGCATTTTTGCGATAGACGTCAGTTTGTGTTATGGCAGGTACTCCCAGGACTCCGGGGGCCTGATCCTACATGCCCTAGGAATTCCCCTGCAGGACAGAGCTCTGAAGTCCTGGGTGTTTCTGCCTCTGTTTCCCCACTTGCAGAGGCTTGTGCCTGGCAAGCACAAGCCTCAGGTGTGCATTTCGCGCTGGTGCACCCTGATTTGGGATAACTGGTGACATCTATGTCACCCCTTGAAGTGGATCATCTGTTCTGGGACACATCCTGGCACAGCTGATCCCACTCCAGGGACAGTGTCTGTTCTTATCTGAAAAATGCACCAATCCTACTTGTATGAACAGGGCTGGGGATTTGGCCCATGGAAACTAGAAACCAAAATTTGAAAGTCTTGTGTAGTTGACATTGTCCCTTTAAACAAAAAAAGATGCACGTGATAAGGACATTAAAAAAATTCTCCTAAATACTCACATGCAGAAAATGTTTCTGATTTCACTTTCTTCTATCGTTTATGCTTTTGGAAGCTGGCTTTCAAAATTCTTCGTTAAACAGTGTTGAAACAATATAAATGCATAGTAACATGCATTATAAACACAGTGAATATATATCTAGATATTACAATTTTCAGGCCAAATTTCAGCTCACAAATAATTTACTTCTAATAATAATATAGTCTTTGATCTGATAGCAGTGGTGTAATTTCACAATGGAATTAGTAGAGTAACGTGTTTTTGTGGTCATCAATGCTTGTTGTTTTTTAATTTAGTTTTATTTTACATTTTTCTTTTTTGTTATGATGTTTGTGTTTGTGCATGTGTGTGTTATTCATTTGTGTGCAGTTCTGTGGTAGCTCAAGAATAGTGCATGGAATTGTTTTCATAATGTTTATAAAATCATCTTGTGTGAAATGATTGCATTTTCTTCATATTAACATTAGTCTTAATTATTAATCATCATTGTCTGTTTTTAATATCACAAAGATTATGAGGAAAAACATCAAAATGCACCTGTTAATGGGAGAAAAGGCAAGTGTTTGACATAGTTAATGGATACAGGTGTCTGGAGATTTACCAACTGTATTTTGTATTACATGTGACTGTTCATTCCTTACATCAACTTAAAGCCATTTTCAGCCTTGATATTTTGTCTCTCTCGCACATCTTTTAGAATTATTTTTATCTGTGTGATTATAAAATCTTTTCTGGAACTAAGAGTTCCAACATGTTTTATCTTTATTTATTATGTGATACTGAAAACAGAATTTACATGACCTATTTGGGTAGTCACGTGTAGTTACTTCTTAAGAGTTGTTTTTTTCTATTAGTGCTGATACAAGAGGTCCCAATCTCCCCAGTCCTAAGAGACTGGTTAATTTGCAGAGTAGACTACACTGTCATCCAGTTCTGATTATATATTTACCTAAAGAGACTTTATACTTTACAAGTTTGGCATATTTTTACTTATCTGAATACAACAGAATCTTCTTAATTGGCACATCCTGGTGGAAATAGGGTCCGGAAGTTTTCCCAATTATCCAGACCTCCTAGGTCTACATTGTACTTGATATTCACTTATGTTTCATTCGTTGCTATGAAAATAAACATAAGTATTGAGACACTAAACATGCAGTTTTATTTATCTGCCATAGACCAGGAAAGCCACAGGACTACAAAACAAGATTTTTATATTAGAAAATATCAATTTATGATTGTTAATTACCATTAACAAAATATCAATTTATGATTGTTGATAGCTTTGAAAATGTCAAATGTGTCATTTATCCATATCCAGTGTTTAAAGTTACAGAAATGGACCACATTGCATTGGTTGCTTTGCAGTCTTTCCATTAAGAAGGTTTTCTTTTGTTAATGAGTTGATGAAAGGTTATGTAGTGCCATTCCTTTATGCAACTAGGCAACTAAGCGCAGCACATGCCCAAAAGAGGCATTGCATTAGCTGGACCTGGCTCATCCAATGTCTGTATATCCTGGGTGCTTTAGTGGAGCTTTTTTGGTGCTTTGATCTAATAGCTGATTGAATCAGCTTTAGATAAAAGCTCCAAAAAGCCCTGATGAAGTGCCTAATGTATACCGGTGCTGCAGAGCTGGATCAAAATAATGTGTTGCTTCTCCTGGTAAAGCTTGTTTTGGTTGGGTTTTTTTAATGTCTTCAAGCAGCCAATGCCTAAGTTCAAAAACCCCTATGTGGAAGCCTACAGACACCTAAAATTTACTAGGCACCTCCCTACTTGGCCTGAAAGGTCTCTAGAGACCAGGTTCAAACAGGCATGTAGTCAGCTTAGGTTTCAGTATTAATGTAGGTACCTTAGAACTTATCTAAACCATTATGGCAGCAATTATGGCTAAGACAAGCCCAAACACTTCTCTCATGCCCTGCCTGCCTACATCTCTAGTTATAGTCCAAACCTAGAAGTTCACTTTTGAGGACATTCAGGAGTATACTTGTGAAGCTGCTCTGGAGTTCTTGGTGCTGGTATGTGTAACAGCAGCTTCTGGGAACACCCCAGAGCTACCTTCTCAGTGGCCTTGTGTGCTGTGTGAGCATAGGTGGGTAGGACATGCTTGAGTTCATAATGGCCTGGACATACTGCTGCTATAGAATAGATAAATTCTATGGCACTTAAATCACCTTTTAGCTGTGGATACTGGCAATTCTTGGTATATGTAGTTAACAGAACTGATGTGAGCAGCTGGGTATCTATGCTCAGTGTGGACCCTGGAATAAGACAGAGTGGGTTTATGTGCTCTGAGGGGACGTGATCCTAGAGATGTACTCTGAGCAAGTCTAGCATGCTGATAGGATCAGGACAAGATGCCTCAGAAATGCAATTGTAGCTGTCTTATTTTTAAAATGGGATGCCACACACTTTTTATGTAATAGCCTGCAGGTTAAAGCATTTTATCAGGAGGTGAGATCTGTATTTGGGGCTTTTCTCAGCCTGAGGGGATTCAGACCCACATTTTTCACCTTCTAGAAGTGTCCTATCAGCTAAGGGATATGAGCATGTGTGTATGTTGGATGGGAGGGAAGTATTCACCCTGTTCAACTGAACCTTTGTCACTATGTGAAAAGGAATGCAAGATTCATGAGAGTAGAGCATTCAAGGGAGCCTGATTCCACAACTTAGCAGTGACAGCACTCTTCTGGGAAAGGGAGTACTGGATTCTGGTCCTAGTTCTTAGGATGATTTTTGTTTATTTCCAATGACTTTATTGTAAACTTGATAAATGATGACAAGAGGAGGGATATAAATCCTGGCTTACTACATCAGGTGAGTACCCTGACTACTAGGTACAGAGTTAACCCCCCTTTTCTGCCCTCTTGCCCTGTCTTTCAAGCTGATTGAATCCTCACTTTTTTTTTTTTTTTTTTTTTTTTTTTTGGGGGGTGGTTTGCACTGTATCATGGCTTGTTCAGAGGAGGTGGAGAGTGCTATCCTCCCAGTCTAGCCTGTAGTTGGGTGGGTTGGACATTTTCTGGGAATGGGGAGCTATAGGTTTGAACCCCCTCAGGCTGTAGATGACCTAGAACTCAGGCCTCTCACTTCTTGGGCATGTGATCTAGTGACTAGGCTATTTAAAATTGTACCCCCACTTGCCACATTTTAGAAGGAAAACAGGAAGCCCTGCTCCATTCTTTGACAGAGCAGTTGTGCGTGCCTATCATCAGTAGAGGACAATGGGCTCTGGATTTCTTAGGTATTCTCAGAGACTACTTTCCAGGTCACATTCCACACTGAATATGACCGAGAAGATGTAGATACATGTTCCACCTGCCAAAATAGTATTCTGACTTTTAGGTGTTATAAATAGGTCTCCTAGGATAGGGGGTCTCACTGTTTCTTTTGCTGAAGTAGTTGATTTTGCATGGATTAGGTCTGGGATTTATTAAAACAGAGAGATGATACTTTAATGGTTCAGCGTTCTCCAGAAAGAGGGGCATATCCTAATGGCTAGGGTATTAACCTGAAAGACAGGAGACCTGGGTTCCACTTCCTGCTTCAAAGAAAAAAGAATGTTTCAACCCCAGATCTGCCTTGCCCCTTGAGTGCCATGACCACTAGGCTACAGAGCCTCTCTGTCTGGCACCATGAATATTTAATTTCCTATGCAAAATTCAATTCCTTCAATAAGAGAGTGTGAATTCCCCACCCAGTGATAGCCTGTAGCACAATGACTGGGGAATCTCCTGGAAGATGAAGGATTCAGTCTTAGACAGAGATTGTTTCTTATCTGCCCAGCTACTGGATAAAAGTGTATTACTACCTTCTCCAGTTGTGCTGTGACAAAGTGCTGCCATTGTGCTGAACTCTGGGAGTAAGTTCAGGGTTCTGAATACTAGCTACTTAAATGCTTAACTCCCTGGGAGAGGAGTAATTTAAGACACAGTGTGTACATGTACATGAGACGCTACTGCCCAGTGGTTACTGCACATTTATATAGTACTTGTATATTGCACAAGCTATTGTGCAATAATACCAGTGAACACCTTTTAAGTGACACTACTGTGCAGTAGCCTAATACTACTGCATAGTAGTGTCTCGGCATGTTTTTTGCCATGTAATACTACTGTGCAGTAGTATCAGGCTACTGAACAGTCAGAGTCTCGTGTAGACGTGCCTACTGGGTGCATCTACATGTGCATTAATGTGTGTTTCCTAATGCGCATTAAATTTGGTACCCCAATGTGAGATATTAAATGAATGTGCATTAGGCTGCGCTAATGTGCAGTAGTGCAAGCACATGCATTTTAGGTGATGCTTAATGCTCAGTATCCTTTTTTACTGGGCATAAGTGTAACAGCATGTTTTTTTACATGTCACTTTAATGCTCAGTAAAATAGGCTATTGATCATTAAAGTACATGTGCAGATGCGCCCACTGCTTACCATTTTAAACTGGCTAAATTAAGCATCTTTCCCCTTAGCATTTTGTGGCTCCTGTTCTTAAGCCCTTAAAACATTCTTTGCATTGTATAAGTAGCCTAGGAATCTAACTTATCACTGTACATTCCACTAGGCAGTGCAAAGGCTAAAAGTCTGGCACTGCAGTGTTTAGCGTTTGGATGCCCATCTCCTTTTAGTGGATCCAGCCTTAGTATGCCAGCAAAGCTGTGCTGTTATAGCAGCATAGCAGCCAACAGCAGTCCCAGCAGGACTTAATAATGTGTAAAGGCTGAATAGTATATTCAGGATTTCAGGTGAGAATGCTGTGGAGTTGATTTTTCTACCCCCATATTCACACACTTTTATGCCTCCTATTCCACCATTTTTGTTTTCCTTCCACTTTTTAGTCAAAGTGGAAAAACTGTCCATCTGAGTTCTGTTGTTTTGCTTCCACACCCACCTGTACTTAGTTTGTCTTTATCAACCTATGTAAGATATGGCTACATAAAGTCTGAACTATAATATTACATTTTTCACTTATTATACATATATACAGGTTTCCCTTGCTTTATGCTGTACATATGTTCCTGGAAAACAGTGCATAACTTGAATTCACATGAAAGGAACTCACTTTACAATGTAACAAATAGGGATACATTCCAAGACCTTGACTGTACTGACCCCCACACCCATTTCTACCACTTTTACAAGACAATTTTGGTACTCATGAACAGCAGACAGTACATACAACCACAGGCCACTGTCATAATGGAGATAGCAACTATAGAAAAACCTGTTGCAGACAACAAGCGAGGAGCACAGATCCACACAGGAGACTATATTTTGGTGCATATCATTCCCACAATGCACTGCACAAAGCAGCTAATTGTGAGCTTCCACCATACTGATCGCATAAGAGTGAATTCACCTTGCATATAATGAATTTTTAGTATAAAAAGGACCATCGTGAATTCGCTCATACAGAACCTGCATAAAGTGAGGGAAACCTGTAACTAGAATTCATTTTTTTGTGGCACAGAGCACAAGAAATACTCATCTGTCTTTAAGGATCAAAGATTAGATCCAATAAAAGATAATTGCCTAAGAGCTAGGTGCTTCAGGACCAACTTTTAAAAGCCTGGATCCCAGAATATAATCTAGAACCCAGTGTTAGGGTCCTTGTATGGTGCACAGAAAAACTAAGAATTCCCAAACAGATCCAAATCAGCCAGCCCATAGGGCAAGAAGCTATCTAAAGTCAGCACCCTTAGCATGCTAGGGCATTTATACATGTGCTTTGGGGAGAGTGCTTCAATTAGACTGACTCCAAGAGCCAGTGTAATTAAAGCACCTAGAGTGTCTCGTGTATCAATGTCCCCATGCTTAAAAATGGCTGCAGGGGAACTTTATCTACAGCTTATTGAACAAGCTTTAGATAAAGCACCCCCACTGCCATTTTTAAGCATGGGGACACTGAAACATGAGACACTGAAGGCTGCTGGAGCACAGTAATTACCACGCTCCAGCAGACTTAATTAATCAAGACACTCTATAATTACAGTGCATCGTAGCAACCTTGCCACTCATGTATAGATGTTTCTAGTGCCTAGAGCAAGCCATAGAAAACACTAAATTTTTAGTGTGCCTGAGATTTAGGTCTGTGATGAGTTGATCATTACGTGACTCCTTATCATGGAACTATTCCTTTAGTCTTAGGTGCTGGAAAAAAAGCCTTAAGGACTCCATACAGATGCATCTTATTGAGTTGTGTAGTGTAGTGGTGCCCAACCTGCTTGCCCAGCAGGCTGGATTGGTGGTGCCCAGTCCATGTATGGGCCAGATCTAGCTGGTGCTTCCAGAGTGGAGATGGCAGCCACCATGGGAAGGCAGGACAGCTACAAATCCATTGGAAGGCAGGGGGGTAGGACAGCACAGAGGAAAGGAGCTTGACCAGCCCTGTGGAAAGGAAAAGGGGTGTGCCCTGGCCTGGGGGGATGAGGGAATGGGAGGGAAGGGATCATGGCCAGGCCCCAGCAGGAGAGAAGGAGCTGTGGGCAGGCCCTAATGGGAGGGAAGGAGGCTTGGCCTGGCCCTGCAGTGGATGGGGGCATTGCCAGACTCCATCCTGGCCATGCAGAAAGGGAAGGGAGCATGACCTGACCCTGATCCAGAAGCCAGGAAGTGTGGCCCAGCTCCACAGGGTATAGCCTGGGAATTCGGGGACTTGAGGGGGGAGGAATTGCCATATAAATGGCCACTGGTCCTCTGTACCCAAATTTCCAGACCTGTGGGGAGCCCCATTGGCCAGATGCAATGGCTCCATGGGCCACATTTGACCCACAAGCCAGAAGGTGAGCACTACGACTGTGCGAAATTTCACTAGGTGTTAAGTTTTGAAGCTGTTTTGACACATTTCCAGCTCAAAGCAGCAAAATCAAAACAAAACAAAAGGCTTCAAAACAGCTTCGAAGCAAAACAAGGGCACTCAAAACATTTTGAGAGTTTTGAAACATTTCAAGTTTTGAAGCCAGGCTTGGTAGCAGCTAAACAGAAACTAAGGAGAGGGAGGGGGAAGATGGGGGAAGGACTGCTCTGATATTGACATCTAGCTCCCTGTTCGATTCCCCAGCTCTTCCTGGGGGGCACAGGCCCGCACGCAGATCGGGGGCCCACTGGAAAGACCACTGGAAAGAGCTGGAGAAATGGTCAGAGAGCTGGGGAATCAAACCAGAACCTGGGGGAATGTTCAGGTTCCTGACCATTCCCTCAGCTCCCAGTTCGATTCCCCAGTTCCTTGATCTTTCCCTCAGCTCTCTGATTGCTTCCCCTAGTTCTTTCTGGGTGGTGTGAGCCTCTGGATGATACGGGATGACAGCAGGATGCCACTGCCACCTGGTGATGGCAGCGGCTCTGGGCTATTTTCCCAGCTGGCAGCAGCAGCATGCTGTCATCCCACGCACAGATCCGGGGGTCCACACCTCCCAGGAGGGCTGTGGGGCTGTGCCAAACTCCTCCAGAAGAGTCCGGCACAGCCCCGCAGCCCTCCCGGGGGGTGTGGGCCCCCGGATCTGTGTGTATTGACAGCAGCACCAGTCTTCCTGGCGCTCGGTGTGGGCTGCGCCAAGTGCTGGTCCCACCCAGCAGCAGCAGCCTGCTGTCATCCCGTATGCAGATCCAGGGGCCTGTACCCCTGGGAAGAGTCCAACACATCCCCACAGCCCTCCCAGAGGGCTTGGGCCCCCAGATCTGCATGCAGGATGACAGCAGGCTGCCGCTACCAGCAAGTGATGAGTTTTGCTTTGAACAGCTTGAGGTGCCATTTCCCAGAAACCCCTGCAGCTATCACTGTGAAACTTGGCAGACCTCATGCCCTCAGAAGGGGCTAACACCTCTGCAATTTGCATTGGAATCAAGCATGAAATGACAAACGGATTGGCATTTTCGTGATTACCCATTATAGCCTATGGGCATAATGTTGAAACGCATCAAAACAGTATTGAAACAGTGAAACAGTTTCAATGAAACAAAGCAGAACAGTGCTTTGAAACAGTGAAATGAAACCTTTGCCTTCAGAATGATGAAATGGAAGTCGAAACGAAACGGTGCTGGTTCACACAGCCCTATTGAGCACTCCTGGTATAGTGGATCAGAAAGAAAGTCCACTGTATAGTAGACACCTCAGCTTTCCTGAGAGTCTTCTCGCAGGTTCAACTTGCTTCACTTTGTTTAAGGAGTGAATGTATTTATGGTAGGCTTTATGGTTGGATGCAGTGATTTACTCTTGGTAAACCACTATTATCAGTCTAGGTGATTCTGTATGCTGTTTGTTAGTTCTGGAACTCTGTTCCTGTTGTTGTATACAACACTGATAAGGTGGTTCCTCAATTTCTTAGATGTCTTCTCAGAACAGGCTGTATGGTATGTAGAATGGAGTGGATTGGTCACCTGGAGTCCTTTGTGTATGATATTCATCTGATTGCACCTGGTCAGAAAGAAGATATCTGAGTGGACCTATCTTTCTCTGCTTTCTGAGGTTTAGGTGCCTTCATACTCTTTGGATCTTCAACCAGAATCTTTTTCCAGAGGCTACCCACCTACAACTTTTTTTTTCAGAGGTCTAATTAGAGCCTCCCTCTTAAGATTTGTGGTGGTGCTACAGTCTAACTTACTTTAGGTAATAGCTTAATGATTAGAACACTCACCCAAGAAGTGATAAACCTGGGTTCAAGTTCCCCTTGAACATGCAGGAGTTCAAGACAACATCTCTCAGTTCCCCAGAGTACCCCATCCCTCAGGTTACAGGGTATCCTGGGGACACTTTTATTCTTCTCTTGATGAAGCTACCCTGATGTGCAGCAAGGATTTCCAGATTTACTGAGACAGAGAGAGGACATACAAGGAAGTGTGGCATAATAATTCAAGCACTCCTCTCTGGGGGGGAATGATGGTATCAAGGCCCTCAGTGAATGCCCTCTCATATAAGAAAGGCAGCTGTGTATGGGCTTATTAGATCTTATATTTGGGACTAAATTCTGCCTAAATTTCATTTTAGTTATCTCAGTTGTTTTTTTTTTAACTGGACCTAACCCTAATGATTTATCTAGAAATAAGTTAGAGAGAAAGTCTCCTTAACAGCTACCCAAATGTATCCAAACATCAACAGATTTATTTGGAATGCATCAAGTATCTGAGGCGATGTATTTCCTGGTTGTGTCACAGCTGAATGTAGCATCTCTAAAATTCATCCAAACAGAAAAGATGTCACCCTATCAACTTAGCTTGGTATTGTCTCTCTCAAGAGAATGCTTTTCAGGAATAATATTTAGAAACCAGGCTGCTGAAATGATATTTTTTATTACATATAGGTTTGGGTGTAAATTTGAATAATAAAAATAGCCAGTTTGTTAATTAGTAGCCAGGAACCCTGATATTCTGAAGTAGCCATGGCTTTCTACGTAAACAATGTATACTTTTATCACCTTTGTAGAAGCAAGCTATTATTTCTTGATTAGTTAGTACAACATACTGGTTTTCCTGAGCATTTGTTTACTGATTTATTGATTTTAGTATTGTGCTGCAGGATTTGACTATAACTGCACGGCAAGAGGTAAAAATTCCTGTAGTGCATTTTCTTGCATTGTCATGCAATGATCAATTTTAATTATTTTTCTGTGCTTTGGGAATTTGCTAGACTTGACTGATTTATTAAAGACATACCTTTTCAGGAAAGCAGCAGCACCTTACTGTATGCAAATACCATTGATCTAGGAAGCAAGTACTATAGATGAGAAAAGTTGCTATCTTGCTTATTGTTGCTTTAAATGAGATCTTGTAGTCATTACCATATATGGTATGTATGATAATTACATAAAATCTTAATAGCCTAGGAATAAACAAGGAATAGCATGTTTAAGCTAAAGTTTTATATTTTAAACCCTGTTTGAACAAAATTTCTAACTTGCTCATTGTAACTGATCTTATAATAAAAATCATCCAACAGATTCATCACGGGCATTAAAAATGCAGAATTGTATTGTATAACAATAATTCTATTCCAAATATATGTGTATACATTTATATCTATAACAAAAAGCTGTATAACAGATATATTTGTAGATACACAGATAATATATGAATCAGTGTTTTTTTCAAAATTGATATGAGAATTTTTTGTAAAGGGATTACACCTATGCTTTATGTTATTTGTACAGGCCACATACACTGTGCCTGTTGGTACTATAATTTTAAAATTTATCTGCATCAAATAGAACCTTCTGCATTCTGCAGTGCACACATTTTGATGTCATGCTATACATGGAGCATTCAATGACATCTTTAGGAGTTCTGAATGGAAACTGAATGTAGATAATGCAATAGAGATCCACAGAACAGAAGGGAAGATTATGCTCTGTGTTTGTTTTGGCCATGTCCTGTAATTTTCTTGATTGAAAAGCCTGCTAAATTCCTTGATCATTGAAAACAGAATCGTTCTTATCCTCTCAGAGAGAAACCATTCACCTTGCTCTGCTCTCTGGATTTAGACAGTAATTTTCATGAATTCCATAAGAGTTAGGATTACATGGTTAGACTCTGAAGATCGCTTTTACACTTCTCTTCACCCCAAACTGGTCCCAAGCCCCTCTTGATTTAAGGTTTGATCCTCCAATGCTTATCTAAAAGAGTAACTGATGTGATTCCAGTAGGCCTATTCGCATAAGTAAGACCTACAGAGCCAGGCTGTATCAATTTTTTCTAATGTGTTATGGACTTATAACCAGAAGAGGGAGCAAAACTGTCATATTTTAAACACAAACTACAATATATTTAAATAAAATAAAACAGTTTTGGATAAAAGGTTAATGTCAGCTTATAAATACCAGCTCTTTGCTGTGGTTTAAGTATTTGTATCCAGTTTGGAACTACGATTTACCAGTCATAATATTTCTTCACATTTCTTAATCTGATACCTTTCTAAGCTCTATCTAATGTTACTTAATATTTGGCAAAATCAATTATATTTATACGAGCAATTATAGTTTATGTGGGATTTGGGTGGAGATTCAGTGTCTTAAATAAGCAGTGGGGCAGATTAGTTAGTTAGTTAGCTCAGTTAACAGCCACTTTTGCCAGTCCCCCATAGTTGTGTCAACTAGAAATTTGATGGAGTCAAGAATCAGACTGGTGGCTTCTTTATTTTCTGGATACTGAAAAAAGACTTTCATTTGCAAAGCATAAATTTTTATAAAATGGACCAGGCATTTTAGATAACTTAAATCTATTCCTAATTCACATTATTCTTTCTTTGCTTTCTTAATGCATGGTTAAAGAGCATGAACATTCAGTATTAAATGTAATTTTTCAGGTTTTGGTAGTTTACCCCATAGCATTAGAAGGATTTCATTGTATCATTTTCTATTTAATAAGGCACTAGCTAGAGTCACTCTTGATTAATTTTTACAGTAGTTGTCCCCCTACTTTAGTGATAGCGTAATGCCTTTCTGAGAACTCATCTTACAGTAGTAGCATTCTCTGGGTTTTCATTTGTAAGGAAAAGTGACTTATTTAAGTTTGTTCTAATCAGAAAAGTGAAGATTTTATGATGACCTAATTACATTTGAACTGATTTGATGAAAAAAATTGATTTAGAGAAGTCTTTTATACTGAAAAAGAACCTGAATTAATTTAATCTAACATATTGCAAACTCAGATAAAAATAAAAATTATAAAAAAGGTTTTGTGCAGTTAATTGACATATAGTTTTAAGTTAATAAGGGAAACTGTTTTTTTTTACTTCCACTGAAAAAAAGTGAAAGAAGAAGGACTTGTTTTGGAAAAATCAGTTGCATCTATAGGCCCAGGAATTTTGCTACATCATCAGAGGGTGTGTCTTCACAGTCTACTTAATGCACAGTAGACTAATTGACTGTGCGTGCCAAAACCATGCTATTACGCTAATACGCAGTACACGTGACCCTTGCCATTCATGGGGGATACGTTCCCGTGATCCCCACGAAAGTTGAAATCCGCAAATAGAGCACGCCGGGAGGGGGAGGGGGGATGACTCCATCAGTGACGGCAGGAGCTCGGCAGCAGCAAGTGTGGAGGAGGAGCTCTGGTAAGTGTTTAAAGTGTATTTATAATGTGGGTTTGGCATTCACGAATATTTGAACCCATGAATGCTGAACCTGTGAATACTGAGGGTTTCCTATAGTATTAGTCTGCTGTTCATTAACTGTCATGAAAAAAGCATAAGGTAGCCTACTGCACATTTATTTAGTACTTCCTTTTGCAAGTACTAAATTTAATGTGCAGTAGGCACTGCACATAAATGAACGTGTAGATGCATCCAGAAAGTAGCATTGCAGTTTTGCTGGATCATCCCACCTCAGTTGTAAGATTGGTAGGTGCACAGAGAATGCACAGAGGACTTGGTCCAAGTGTCAGAAAGCCTAAGGTTCTCCAGGAGCAGAGCAGAGCAGAGCAGAGGGAGCAGTGGAGCAAAATTCCCCACCTATTCCCCAGACTATTCTGGACTGGGAGCGGAGAAGAGTAGCAGGGCAATGCCCCATGCCTATTCCCTAACTGAAGGTTATAATACACTGTGGACACATCTACATGACACGCTTAATGCCCAGTAGCCTAATAACGTTGTACATTAGCATGCTACAGCACGGACAGTGCTTATATGCTAGTGTGCAGTATTATTAGGCTACTGTGTAATAGCATCACTAAAAAGTCACTCACCAGTGCTATTGTACAGTAACTCTAGTTATTGTGCATTTAGTTAGTATTTAGTTAGCAAGTACTAAATTAAATACTCAGAAACTACTGTACATTAATGAAGGTGTAGGCACACCCGAGATGTACAATAACAGTTGTTATAAGATTATAAAGGTCCTCATTGGTTAAACTATATTACATATTTATACTTGGTAAACACTCTTTGGAGAATAAAAGAGATTAGTCAAGCAGCAACAGACTTGGTAATTGAATAATATAGCGTAAATCTGTTTGAACTATCAGTAGTTTTGGTGTGATTAATGCTAGCATTAAACAGGTACCTAGACAAGCATTTAGAAATTCAGTGGAATGTATTGTACAGCTCCATAGGAGTCCAAAATGTGGCTGAAAGAAAACTATTTATGTTCTTGGTTCAAACCAGAAACAGATCCAATGGATGCTGCATTACTAGATTGTCCAAGTGACATGGATGCCTCACTCATGCCTTATTTGTGATTGAGCCCCCTCTAACATTGCATAGGACCTGCCTAGTCATTCCACTAAGAGAAAATCTTGATAAGGGTATCATAGTGGTTCCATCTAAGAAATACGCTAACAAAACTATTGAGGACTAACGACTTGTACTAACATTTTCAAATATAAATGACTTTGAAATATATATATATATATATATATATATATATATATGCATAAAGATTTTCAAAGTCGTGTGTGTATGTGTGTGTATATATATATATACATGACTTTGAAAATCTTTATGCATCTCTGTTTAAAAAACCTTTAGATACTGCCTTTGTAAAGTTTAATAGTTTGAAAGCTGAATAGCCAGAGGATATGGAATATCTGTAGAAATAGGTCATGTCTACACTAAGAAAGCAGGGTTGACTTTGACCAGCTAACTCAGTTTATCATCTGACTTGCCCTGGTTACATTAGATGCAAAGTTCTATTTAAAATCAGGTTTATAGAGAGAGGTTAGGGAATATGTTTTAAAAGACTACCTTTTTTGCCTAATCCAGATATATCCTGAGTATCAGTTTTAAAGTTATTGCATAATCAGATTGTTTGCTGTTGCTAACTAGGAAAACTTCTTAGTGCTGCATGCATAATATCTAAATACATGTAGTGTATTGGACTAGGATATGTAGCAACATCCATCTCCTGTGATAACAAGGGGTTACACGATAGCTTATTCTTCATTCTACAAGGTGTATAAGGATCAACAGAAACTTTAATAAGATTAGTTCCTATCAGCATTAATTGGTAGTTGAGGTGGTACTATAAATCTTACATGTATGCTTTTATTTAAGAGTTTAAGGCAAAGAACTTCTTTTACTCCTAAGAAATACAGGTGGCACTTGTAGTAATCCAGTACAGTCACCTACGTATATAACTCAATTTAGTCTATATACTATAATGCAGTTCCATGTGAGAAAGTGCATGAAATCTCTCTAAATCTGCAAATCCTTACCGGCCAAAAAGCCAGACACACAAACAGTAGTATCCTCCTTTTGCCACCAGTTAAGGCACTTGTCCAATAAGGGTGAAATTACAAATTACACTTAGGCATACTAAGAGTGCTTATAACATGAACATCTGCACATTAAAGCTCATTAATTTGGGGCCTCTTAGTAAAACTTAGGCCCAAAATATTATAATAGCCAAAACGGGGAAAAAAAAGAAAAGGAATTACAATATACAGTACTTCTAAATGGGTCCTAAAGAGGGGTGGGCATATAAGTGTTGTAACTGATTAATGTACTATCCTTCAAATAATAAATGAAAGAAAAGAACAATATTTGACTATATAAATGAAAATGTGGGACATGTAGAGCTCTTTAAATGGAAATCTGGACTCTCTTTGGTTTAGATATTTCAATAAACACAGCATATGTTGGTAACTTGAATAATATTATTTGTTGGTTTAAAAAGAAACATGCATGTCTGATGGTTTAGTGTCTTTTTTGCTTCATTTGTTTGGATTATAAATCTGCAAAGCATCTTTTATCAAGCATTTTGTTAAGGGTCTTTTATTTAATGTACAGAAATATAAGCATACCGTTAGAATCTGTCATTATAATGTAAGGATCTTCTGAAAACTGAAGAAACATTTTTCCAAATAACACTTCACTTTTTCTATTCAAAATGTTAAGTGTAGTCAAGAGAGCAAGAAAAATATGTGGTGATTTAAATGGGGATTGATATACATTATATGTCATCTTCTGTATTTGAAAGCATTCAACAATAACTAATCAAAGACATGAACTAAAGTTTTGTCCTGTCAATAACAGTTTATCTGTGTAGATTAAGTTGTCCCAAATTATGTTAGGTGTTTTATAATGGAAGTTACGTAACGTTTCTGATTTCTTTTGGTTTATGCTAGAAGTAACATGGGAGGACCAGCAGAAAAAGGTGAATGGTACAGTAACTGATGACAAATCATTGCCGAAAAAGAAACACCATTCTGAGCCAGGTTTGTCAGGGTTTGGAAAACCACATGAAAGCATGAGACTATACAAGCATTACATTTCATGCTTTTGTAATGAGTGTGTGCTTGATGTACTTTATTTTTTTCACTTTTGGTGTGAAATTTTTAGTATGTAGAGACCATTTAGATTAGTGTTGTACACAGTTCTGTTTTAGATTAGTAACAATAGATCTGCTTGTGTAAGCAATTGTGTTAGAATGCACATGCATTAGAAAAAGAAATACTTTGGCTTACTATTAGAAGTAGCTTGCTTTATTAGTTTGAATTTGTTTTGACTTATACATGTGTAAGCCTCAGGAATCCACTTACGAGTTCTGCCAGTATTTATTTTGATTAACTCTAATCAAGCTTTAAACTGCATGTAGGGATGAAGACTCAGCTCCCCAAGAGATGAATATGAATCCTTCCTACAATGTCAGACATTGTTTAAGGCACAAAGATGGCACTATCAGTCCTATCTTGCATGCTTCCGAGATAGAAACTCTTATATTTGAATTGGGAAGTTTAACACCCAATCCTACTTGTATATGCTAAACATTGAGCTCAGTGGTACTAGTCACATACTTAATGTTAAGCATATGCTCAAGTCTTTGTGAGATTTGTCTACAATAAGGGTGAAGCTAGTTTTTCAAGAGACAGAATGCTGTTGGGGGCCAGTCCAAAACTGTGAGATGAACTTTCACTGAAACTAAAGACAAACCTCAGCACCTTCCACTCCACATAGAAGGTGCATTCATTGACTTGCCCTAACGTACATATGTAACAAAATTATATTAAAATAGCAAACAAACAAACAATGAGAAAAAACCCACAAAAGAAAACAACACCAAACTAAGACCTTCCACCTCATTTACATCTTCTGTTTGTGAGAGGAGGAGAGTACAAACAACGTATAACAGTCACCTTATTAATGCACAGCTTAAAACCATTCTGGTGCCATGTTGATGAACATGGTATGAAAATAGAATTGAATGGGCCTTAGTTTGCAGCTTCATCCTGATAAACACAGTATTCAAGTCAATGGGATTATTTCTGTTTATTTCTGTAGGCTTTGAATAAGATTCAAAGTTCTGAAATATATTACTTCACCTATTTTCAAGTTTTATGGAAAAAAGAGCTTTACTTCTTTACAAGTAATGTGTTTTGCATGTATTACGCAAACATTTGAGCAATGGGGCTGAACTGTCATTCTTATTTTTTAGTACCAACTTTTAGTATCAACTTGGTATAGACTTTTTAGTTTCTCCCCAGGGGTCTCAATGCAGATGCCAGTTACACATCAACCGTCTCAGTCTTCTGTACATCAAAAAGATGGATATAATAGTTTAAGTTGTTTGGAAGATATAACCATGGACCAGTAGGTTGTTGTTCTGTGAAATAAGATTAAATGTTTGTAGTGGATATTACAGATGGAAAAGCAACTGCTAGCTATCCAATCCAAAATATCTATGGCCAGATTTTTCTTGTGCTAAGATTCTTTCCTCAGTAGTTGGGGTTGGGGTGCAAGAGCACTATTCTCAGTGTGTATCAGCACTGACATAATTAGAGCAACAAGAGCACTGTTCTAATTTATGACACCTAAGTTACACTGCAACAGGCTATATAACCCCAAGGTGCTCTTACTGTAGACTAACTGGATGCATACAGGGCAGGCAGTGGGGCAGCAGTAGGGGGAGCACATGGTATAGCAGATGGAGGCAGTAAAGGGGAAGACAGGTGTGGTGGAGAGCAGGTGTTAGGAGAAAGCATTGTGGAGGCAGGGGGGCAGGCAGCGAGACAGGCAGGAAGCTTGGCCTCCACTGCCTGTGCTGCCCACTTACTCCCCATTGTGCCTGCCCTCCTCTTGCAGCATCTGGCTGCCGTGTGCCCCCTTTCCCCTGTTCCTCCCTCCTCGCCCCTCCACATCACTTCTGCCACCTATAGCCTCAGGTCCCCACACCCCTTCATTCCATCTCCCCCCCCTCGAATTCTCACCCCCCTGCCTGCCCCTCAACTCCCCACCTTACCTTGCTTTGCACCATCAGCCTCTGTCCCTGCTGCAGCATGTGGCACTAAGCAAGGCTTGAGCCCAGCTGTGTAACCACGGCACAAAGCTGGCACTGGTGTTCCAGCCCAGCTCCATAGCAGCTGCAGAGTTGTAAGACAAAGGGCTTTTTTCCCCTCATGTGAAATGGGGGAAAAGCCTCATCTTCTTATGGAGTCAATACAGTATCAGTTTCAGGTCTTTGATGTTCTTAATCTGATGTAGGACCAGAAATTAGGATATGTGCTCTGCAATTGCAAAGTTGCCTTATCCAGCCACTAAGATTCCCTCTGTGTAAAGGAATCCTAGTATTACACTGAAACCAGTTATAGTTTGATATCATTACCCTGCCATAGAAGAACATGTCTAGGGCTGTATTTGGCAACCTCATGTCTTGAACATCTCTTACTGCCAGAATAGTGGTAAAGAATTGATACTAGTTACAGCAGCCTTGAGAGGGTTTATTGTTCCAGTGCACCATTTGCAGCTACTCTTTGACTGCAATTGAAGATCAAGAGCCAAGGGCGGTTTTGAAGTGGATCCTGTCACGATTGAGCATACAAAATCTTATTGAACAGGACAATGATGCAGTTACATTTCATTGTATGTAGAACAAGTGCATTCTGTGGTGCTACATTCATTAGACCTGGGAATTCAAGTTGCCATAGAGAAGAGAGTTGTGGTGGTCAAAAAAGAGGAACCTTGAAGGAGAAATCAGGAGGGTGCATGTGCAAACAACCCTGAGACTGGTTATTTTGCATTGCTGCCAATCTGCTAGGTTTTAAGTCACAAATGAGAGCTATAGAAGGAAATATTTGGGTCCTCTGTGATTGGGAGGAGTTGACTAGCAGCTTCCTCCATGCCTTCTCCAGACCAAAGACTCCAATCTGGGCAGGTGCGGGAACATTTCCCTGCAGTGTTACTGTTCCAGATCAGGGGAGGAGTTGAGCTGCTACTGCCTCCTCACCCACCCCTAAGCCTTCCTAAGACCCACTCTGAGGTAGACATGGAGAGCAATGGCAAATGAATGTCCCCTAAGTACAGAGTTGTCCAGCTGCAGCTTCCCCTGCTCCCTTCTCAGATTGGGTGGACCCAAGTTTGAGAAAGGTGCAAGGGCATTTCCCTGAAGGTGGTTTCATCTTGTGCTTGGGAGGATTCTGGATGCTGCTGCTGCTCTGTCAACCTTCCCCAGACTGGGGTCATCCCAATCTGGGGAAGGCATGGATAACAGAAGAGAGAGGATGTGTGCAGGGTGTGATGCCTGTACACTTCCTCTCTCGGGCAGATTTCCACCTAGTGCAAGTTTCCTAGAATTTCAGGATATTTCCTAGAAATTTGCAACAGTAGAAATGAAAGCCCAAAAAATCTGAACTAAAGAGGAGAAGAGATAATATACCATATTTTCTCATATACCACATGCTCCAAGATAAAACATGCCTTTTTTAGAAGGCAAAATGTGGAAGAAAAAATTGCTGCAGACTCATGCCCAAGAGCTGAGTGTATGCAGCATCTCTTATCCTCAACCAGCTTAGTGAGACTAGGCAAACACTACAATGTTAACCCTTTTCACAACCATTGCTAAATTGGCAGCATTTTTTGGCTGCTTAGCAAAAAGATGCTGCCCACGAGCAGCAGCTATGAGAGGATTAATATTGGACCTGGCTGCTTGCTGCCTGAAAGAAATGATAGCCATTACTTCATAGGCAGTGTGTCTATACAAAATGCTTTACTGCGTGGTAGACTGACCGGGGGTTGGTCAGGAGCTGTCCCACTTCTGGAAATCCCTGCCCATCTGGGGAGTGACTGAGAGCTGCCCCAGGAGTGGGACAGCTCCTGGCCAGCCCCTGGCTGTGCAGGAAAATCCACAGCCAGTGTGCAACTGTCTGGGAGCTGCCCAGGTAGCAGGACAGCTCCCAGCCAGGCCCAAGCTGTGTGTGGTGGCCTTGCAGGGCACAGGCCTTGTCACCATGTGCACAGGGCTGGGAGAGCTCTGCAGCAGCAGCTGTCTCCTGGTTCCATGCACATTGGGATTCCTCCCAGTGCGTACAGGGCAAGGAGACTGCTGCTGCTGCTGCAGCCAGTAAAGCTTTCATGGCCCCATGAGCATGGGAACCAGCCCTGTGCTCCCTGCCAGCCCTGGGGTTAGCACCCCATGGGAATCTGGAGCTGCTGTAGGGGGACTAGAGCAGGGTAGGAGCAGCCCTACACTGTGCTGTTCTGATTGGGAGCAGGTTTACTCTGAACAGGGAACACATGTAGATGTGCTCCAGGAAAGACTTACTGTACAGTATTTTACTGTGCAATAAGCCTTTATAGCATTAACAGCATGTGTAGATGCACCCAGTATCTCCATGCTTCTATTCCAGTAAAGAGAAATTAACTGCCCCATTTGAGATATGCACCCCAATTTTGGAGGGCTGATTTTTAGGGAAAAGTTGGTGTGATATAGTGTGATAGTATATATGATATATTGTAATTGAAACTATTGCTTTTGTCAGGAAAGGTCTTTAGTCTTTGAAACTTACTTTATATAAGTTGTGATGTAGCCAAAAATGTACTTGGTCAAAGGAAGCTGAGAAGATAGTCAGGGAAGTACTGATATAGATAGTAGTAGTTGAGCTTAAAATACAGAAAAAAAGATGTTTTATATTCAATTAGATGTTTTGTATTTTGTATACTCAGTCTAATTTTTCCCCACAACAATTTATGTATATTTTGAAACCTAGTCTCTGACAAGAGGTGCATTTTTATTGGTAGTATGTGGTTCTACTGCAGCATTTGTCCAGGGGACATCAGGTGATTAGACCCTGGACTAGTTATGTTTTCTGATACTTTGATTTGCAGTACTATCTTTAAGTATACTCTTGCTACAACTTGGCATCCATTTATATCTGGTTCATATTGACATATTTCTACACAGATATAGAAGCCTATTTTTTAATAAAACTCTTGGCCCCATAACTAAATCCTGTAGTAAGGGACAGAGTTTGAAGCAACAAACACCCAGGTTCATGCAAAGTACTGGGCCTTCTGACTGATCTTCTCAGGCAGTGCATCCTTCATTTGGCTTATGCCAACTAAAAAGATATGGATTAAGACATCTCAGTTTTAGTATGAACAAGTGAAGTGGTTTTTTTCTCATGAGGATACTGGATCATTAAACATCATTTTGTTTTGGTTCTTCACCCTTCTTTCTTAATAAACTTGAAACAGAAATATATCAATAACAACAATGAAAAATGGTTTATAAAGGTTCCTTCTCATCCACTGTAATGTGTAGCTGTCTGTATAAATTTCTCAGGCTGTACCTACATCATCAGAAACAATTTTCTTAGGACCAAGGCTCTAGAACAATTAATTATAGATACTGGAATACTTAATGCAGACAGCAACTAAAAAGAAAAAAAATGAAACTGAGATTGAAATAGGAAAAAAACCTGACAATAAGATAACATCTACAGAAATAAGCAGGACACATTAGTGCTTGTATGCACTAATGTGTTTGAGTAGAAATATTTTGAAATAAATTAAAAAATATAGTAACTTTTTATGTCACTTGTACAGTAGATCTGCATGTATATTTAAATGTTTAGGGAAAAGAAATTACTTCAGATAATTGGAATGAATAATAATAAGAAGGAGCTGTTCCTTATAGAGCATTTTCCTATTTGAAAAATACCCCAGAATGCTAAAACCACAGGTGGAGTAAAAAATTCTGCTGTAGGACAGTACTTGTATCAGCAATTATTGTTAATTAGTTTACTCCAACCTCATGTGTAGACAGTGACACTTTACTGCAGATCTAATTAGTCAGCTCTGCAGTAAAGTGCACATTCAGATACACCCAGTAGCAGCTAGATAAAGCCATGTGGTACTGGGAGTGTTTTCTTGATTTTCAAAGTAAACTGTCTGCAGAGCAACTAGAGAAGAGGTGGTACATGCCATATGCTGCTAAAGTATCTTCACAATGTTGTAAGTTTGAAAAGGCCAAATGAATTGATTCTGTGACCTGGTATAGCTAGGGATTTGCTCTCTGGATAGAAGCAACTTAATATTCTATCAGGAATGCTTTAGGAACCTTGCTTTCACAGGTAACAATGGGGAAAAAAGAAATGCAGTAGTCATACAGGTTAGGACTGTCTACTTTTGCAGCTGTATTGGACAGTTAACAGGACTTTGCTGCCATTTCCCTTTCCTGCCACACACATGCTTTGATAGTTTCTGTAAGGGCCCTCTGCCATAGTCTTTTTTGGCATACTGACAATTCCAGTTCTAGGTCCAACTTGTTGTTTGAGCATGCTGCTGATGTGGTTACCTAAAAAAGTCTGTGGCAATATTATAGCTTATAGAGCATTTTTTAAAGTAGAAAGCCTGCTCAAATTGTACATTAAATAAAGAACAGAATCTGTTAAGGGAAAATTGTAAATGAAAATTTTAAAATAATGAAAAAAAGTTCAGGATAAGAAAAGAAGTAATTTTAGAAGCGCAGTGTGTGAATGGACTGAGTGCATTTTGGACCTGGCGAAGATATTGGAGGACACTACAACTGATTAAGAAATGAACTTAAAGGAATGTCATTGTTCAGTTTTTACCATCCATAATTAATCTGAAAGGGGAAAAATCAAAGTATTTTCTTAGTAGCCATCAAAATCGATTAAGTTATGAGGCATTTGGAATATTTGATGTACAGTTAATCACCAAGTATGGATGATATTTTTCTAAAGCTGTGAAGGAAATGAGTAAAATGGCATAAATATTGATATAGATAAGTATTATATCATCAAAACTGAAACAATTCAAAGCTAGTTTGGAAGCTTTCCTTATGTGGTTTCAGCATGCTAAGAGAGTGCTGTACTGCCTATAAACTGTGCCAAAAAACAGGTGAAGTCCAATATTCTCCGTTTGTCCTGAACATTTCATACAATGGTTTCTGCTCTAAATATCCCTTCCATATGATTTCTTATAGATCAAGTATTCAGGGAAGATTTTTTTTTGATATTTTTGTATTTTCTTCTGCACTGCAAGGATGGGGACAGAACCTATCCATGCTATCAAAGCTGCGTATGAGTGGAGCTATCCAGGGATCAATTTTAGCCACGAGGCACAGTATGCTGCATCATGAGGTAGTGTCTCTGACATCCAAGTCATGCCAAGTTGTTTACTAAAGTATAGTTCAGGGAAAAAGTAGGTGCATCTATGTTCATGATATGATGCAGATGACAAAAAATATACTGATGAAGTGAAAAGGTTAATAATTTTTTCTTTCCCTGCTTTTTCTGAAGGTGTGCACTCAGAGTGTCATTGGATCTCTGTCAGCTATTATTTTGTCAATTAACTGCAATAGCTAGAATAGTTTCTGTCATCTTTGCCTGTTGAGAAAATAGCAACATTTAATCAAAGATACTGACCTTGCCACAAGCATTCATAATTTACAAGGAGCAATTAAGCAATATAAATAACCATGAGAACTGAAATGAGTTACTGACTCTCAGAATAATGTCAAAAAGGGTGTGTCCGAGTTGTCATTTTCATTAATTTTAGTAAAATAGAAAAGTGTGTAATGTACATTTCATAGATTTCATAGACATTAGGGCTGGAAGGGACCTCAGAAAATCGAGTCCAGCCCCCTGCCCAAGGCTGAGTATTATTTTACCTTCCTCTTGATTTCATAGAGTTCATAGATTTCACAGACATTAGGGCTGGAAGGGACCTCGGAAGATCACTGAGTCCAGCCCGCCGCCCGAAGGAAGGAAGTCAGCTGGGGTCATAGGATCCCAGCAAGATAAGCATCCAAATTTCTCTTGAAGGTATTCAATGTAGGTGCTTGAACCACCTCCGATGGTAGGCTATTCCAGAACTTGGGGGCTCGGACAGTAAAGAAATTCTTCCTTATGTCCAGCCTGAAACTCTACTGCAGTAGTTTATAACCGTTCAATCTCGTCATCCCTTGGGGTGCTCTGGTGAACAAACGTTCCCCCAAATACTGGTGGTCACCCCTGATAAACTTATAGGTAGCCATCAGATCACCCCTAAACCTGCACTTTTCCAAGCTAAAGAGCCCCATAGCTCTCTGCCTGTCATAGTAAGGTCCGTTTTCCTGACCTCTGATCATGCGCGTGGCTCTTCTCTGGACTCTCTCAAGCTTCTCCACATCCTTTTTGAATTGTGGGGCCCAAAACTGGATGCAGTACTGCAGCTGCGGCCTCACCAAGGCCGAGTACAACGGGAGAATGACGTCCTGGGATTTGCTTGAGAAGCATCTATGGTTGCAAGCCAGCATTTTGGTTGCTTTATTAGCCGCAGCATTGCACTGCAGGCTCATGTTCATCTTGTGGTCAATGATGACCCCCAAGTCTCTTTCTTCTGTAGTGCTAGCCAGTGTAGCACTGCCAAGTCTATAAGGATGCTGCAGGTTTTTCCTCCCCAGGTGGAGAATCTTGCATTTTTCAGTGTTAAACACCATCAGGTTCTTGTCCACCCATTTCTTGAGCCTGTCAAGTTCCACCTGGATCACCCTCCTGTCCTCAGGTGTGGATGCTTTGCCCCAAAGTTTGGTGTCATCCGGTGAACTTGGCCAGTCCACTTCTGACTCCAATATCCACATCATTAATGAAGATGTTGAACAATATGGGTCCAAGGACAGAGCCTTGAGGGACCCCACTGGTCACTGGGCATCATAAAAATTGACTTCAGTCAATTACCACCCTCTGGGTCCAAACACGGAGCCAATTTCCCAGCCAGCAGATCATGGTGGACCCAAGGCCATAGTTGGCCAGTTTCGCCAAGAGGTTATCATGGGATACCAGATCGAAGGCTTTTTTGAAGTATAGATATATGACATCAATCTCTTCTCCCTTGTCCAGATGATAGGTCACCTGGTTGTAAAAGGAAATGAGACTCATACAAATTATCTAAACTTTTCATATGCTGATTGGCTCAGAACTTAAAATGCCATGAGGTGAGAACATCAGAGGAGCTACAAACAGCTCGGTACATACAATGAATGTATTATAATTTTTTTCATGGTTTGGACATATTCACCAATTGTGCAGAATTATTTTAAATATGGTCATTGTTTATATGCTGTAATAAACATAGTCAATAGGATGCATTAAAACAAGATGGAAAATGGTACGATAAATATCATACCAATGTTTTATCCAATGTTTATTTGTCACATTAAGAAAGCATAGAATTAGCTTTTAATTGACCGAATCCTGAAATCCTTATTCATCTCAGGATCCAGGTGTATGTACATTTTGCATATATGGAAGGAGACGGTCTGATATCTCTGTGCATCATTTCCCCTTCTTGAACCCATACAGAAAGTCCATCTGGCAGATATATATGTGGGGGGCACTATAGGAAGAACCAGATATTAATAAAATGAAGATATATGTATTCCCCCATGGAGGAACTATTTAAGAATACAGAACTAGACACAGAGGCTTCCTTTTGCTTAGAATGGGCTGTTGACTGAAAAAGGACTATCTTAAAAAGAAGGAAGTCAGCACAGCCATAGGCTTTTGTGCAATGGTATTTAGTATTTTAGGAGGTAGTTAATGATGGGATGAATTCAACTGGAATTGAAACTAGTGGGAGATTTCTGTAAAAGGGAGGTAAAAGAGGTAAGGATAATGAAGGGTGAAGAGCAGTAGAAATTTGTAAAGCAAGGTGAGAACAGCAGAAAAATCAGGAGGTGTGGTAGCCCAGAGGATGCAAATGAACAATATGATTGGAAGCTAGGAGTGAAAAATAATTGAAAAAGAGCAAATGGTGATGAGAAAAAATGCATGTATAGAAAGAAAAAATACAGCAGTGTCTGATTAATAATCATATTAAGAACATACCAGCCCAAAGTTGGCAACTAAATGAGAAGGTTAGTGAAAGGAAATGGAGAGGCTGAGAAAATGGATGGATCATGGGTAATTAAACCAAACTCGCCTAGCAGAAACGATCAGATTATGATAATGAGGAGAAAAAGAGCCAGGCATTAAAACTGTAGAAGAAGCAAAATGGAGAGCTATCCTCTCTCAGGGTCAGCTTTAGAGAAGATGAACCAATATAGAACAGACTGGATTTTGAAGGAGATGGGGTAGAAAAAGAAGAAGTATGAACTGGGAATTGCAAGGGGGAAATAAAGAAGAGGAGCTTATTGGTGACATTGGGCTTTGGGGTTATGTTAGAGGAGTAAGAATAGTTATCATCAGAGATTATGATAAAATTCAGAAGAGGCAATGATGATGGTTAGAATTTATGGTAGGTTTTGCCTGTTACTCACACCTGTAAAATTGCATGTATTATTTAATGTGAAAAGAGGAAATATTGCTTCTGTTAGAATATTCAGAAAGCCTGTGTTAATCGAAATATATGATTTTGTTCTTCCTTTCCAGGGACATTCTATGCAATTAATGAGCAGTCCATTTGAAACAAATACTCCATTTTTTATTGTTTTAGATTTTATATTTTACTTAAACAGCATCAGCACAGATGTATAAAAGGCAAAATAACTCCCTAGTATAAACTGTTATTTAGGGAAAAAAAATGGGAAAAATCAATCTAAAACCCCTCTCATAGGAACTCCCTAGAACTGTCATATACAAACTTTTTCAGATGTCTAGATAAGAAAGTTTGCGTTGTGTGATCACTCTATATTTGAAACTTAGGCCCTAGCAGATTAAGCAGGGATATGAGTTCAGAGTTGAGGACTTCTTTTGGGAAAAAGCACTGCCCTCCATTTGCTTTGTTTTAATGCAGATGATTAAAAGCTCATTTCAACTGATATACTATTGCATAGGACAGAGGCATACCTGAATTAGCATAGTGATGTCTAGATGCATGACAGACAAATAGGTAATCTAGTGTTCTCTTTCATATTATTATTGTGTGATATTTTTTGACACCATTGCTTGCCACAACTTTAGATAAAATGCTTAGGATGTCAGTTCTCTTGGGCACATAGAGAGCCTGATTGCAATAGTTAAATCTATTCACATCAATGAAAGTGGAAAGACTAACTTTTTGAGAGCCATTACCGTGTTTACTCAAATGCAAGATGAGGGTTCCCCCTCCCTGCCCCCACCAAAATGGCACGGGGCAAAAGTCCCTTGTCTTATAATTGCATACAATAGACTCTCATGAAATATATTGTCTATCATTAAATTGCTGCCAAAAGCAATATATGCTCAGCAATGGAAACCAACTATGAAGTTGATTAAATACAGCCAGCACTGAACCTGACTATGAAACACGTGGCCCACATTGGGCAAGCGTGCTTTTTTTGTGTGTGGTCCTTAAAAAATTGGGCAGGTGTTCCCTCCACAGGGAACTGGCACTGGGCCTGGAGGTACTGCAATACCAGGCCAGCACTGGGTGGGCCAGAGCCAGCCCTGACACCCTCCCATTGGTGCCAAAAATGCTTGATCTAGTCAAAATGCCAAGATGTTGATGGGAACCTGCCATAAGGATAGGTTAGTACCAACCATCTGAATAGGACATATGCTATTGCCCATTAAGTGCAATCCCCTTTACTGCCAACTTTTTTTCAAGTCATAGTGAGACAAAACATTGCTGTTTCTGTCACCTCCTCTCTCAGCCTGGCACATATGAAGCCAGCCCAGGTTGCGCTGCGCCTCATCTGCATATACATTTTTGGAGCACCTCAGGACTTGTGACAAGAACACCTGGTTCCAGTCATAAGTGGGGGTCTAATTAGGGCATGGATCCTTTGTGGGGACTATACACACATACTGAGCAGTACTGAGCTGTGGGATCACCGTGGAGGGTGAGGCCACACTAATCATATGTGCCAGGCTGAGAGATGGTGCAATGGAGGGATTCGAGGTGAATTGTATGCAGTATTGTGGCTTACTGTGGGTTGAAATGTTTTTGACTCTGATGGGGCCCAGCCCAGTGAACTATGAAGTAAATCATGACCCTTTTGGCTTTTGACTAATAGTTTCATAGTAGCTAGGGTCAGGAGGGACCTGAACAGATCATCTAGCCTGACCCCCTGCCACAGGCAGGGATGAATGCCGGGGTCACAAGACCC
>NW_005842978.1:230191-230737 GCF_000455745.1 Alligator sinensis | reverse complement strand
AGGACCACCTCCCTGGGAAGTTGGTTCCAGATTTTGGCCACCCTAACTGTAAAATATTGCCTTCTGATCTCCAACCTAAACCTATTCCCCATCAGCTTATTACCATTGTTCCTTGTCACCCCAGGTGGTGCTGGGGAGAGAAGGGCTCTGCCTATTTGCTGTTGATCGCCCCTAATGAGTTTGTAGGCAGCCACCAGGTCCCTCCTCAGCCTCCTCTTGCTAGGCTGAACAGGTTCAGGTCCCTCAGTCTCTCATAGATTCATAGATGCTAGGGTCGGAAGGGACCTCAACAGATCATCGAGTCCGACCCGGGGAGGTCCCCCCCTCCCTTGGGAGCCCGTTTCAGACCTTGGCCACTCGAACTGTGAAGAAGTGCCTCCTAATGTCCAATCTAAATCTGCTCTCTGCTAGCTTGTGGCCATTATTTCTTGTAACCCCCGGGGGCGCCTTGGTGAATAAATACTCACCAATTCCCTTCTGTGCCCCCGTGATGAACTTATAGGCAGCCACAAGGTCGCCTCTCAACCTTCTCTTGCGGAGGCTGAA
>NW_005842978.1:205446-228816 GCF_000455745.1 Alligator sinensis | reverse complement strand
TGGATGCATGACAAGGTATGGCTGGCCTTGCTGGCTGCGGTCTGGCATTGGCGGCTCATGTTCATCTTGGAGTCAATAATGACTGCAAGATCCCTTTCCGCCTCTGTGCTTTCAAGAGGGGAACTCCCCAGCCTGTATGTGTGCTGTGGATTCCTTCTCCCAAGGTGCAGCACCCTGCATTTGTCTACATTGAACTCCAGCCTATTCTCATCTGCCCACTTTTGTAGTCTGTCTAAATCTATTTGCAGCCTCTCTCTTCCTTCAAGTGTGCCCACCTTGCCCCACTCTTAGTGTCATCAGCAAACTTGGACAGTGTGCTTTCCACCCCCTCGTCCAAGTCGCTGATGAGGATGTTAAACAGTGCGGGCCCGAGGACCCTGGGGTACCCTGGGGTACCCCACTGCTCACATCTCGCCAGGTTGAGTACAACCCATCCACCACTATGCTCTGGGTGCGCCCCATCAGCCAATTTTTTACCCATCCAACTGTGTAGGCGTCAATGCCGCAGTTGCTTAATTTATTGATGAGGATGGGGTGAGAGACAGTGTCAAAGGCCTTCATAAAGTCTAGAAAGACTACATCCACGGTGACACCATCATCCAAGGATTTAGTTACTTGGTCATAAAAACTTGGTCATAAAAGGCAACCAGGTTGGTCAGGCAGGACCTGCCTTTGATGAACCCATGCTGATTGCCCCTGAGCATGATCTCTCCTGCAGGTCCCCCACAGATGTGCTCCTTGCTGATTCTCTCCAAGATCTTTCCGAGCACCAAGGTGAGGCTTACAGGCCTATAGGTGCTTGGGTCCTCATACTTGTGCATCATTTAAACTAGATATAATAGGCACCCATCAATCTTGTAGATCATGGTGTATGCACAAAAGTTCCAGCCAGGTGCCCAGTGAATCCACCTGTGGCCAACCTATTGAGAGCGATACAGCTTGTTACAAGTTTTCAACATGTGAATTGCTTTATTTAATTTTGGCCAGGATAGATTGGGTTGGGGCATGGCTTTTTTGGCCTACCTTTTCTAAGGCCTTCCTTAATAGAGGCAAGCAGGCCACCCCTGAATAGGGTTCCTTGGACACCTTGATAGCTGCCTCAGGTTCCTTATACCCCTTATGGAGTCCTGTGACCATCACACCAAGGCCTTCAATGTCTACCCCTAGGCAAGGGTATGGAAGAGCAGAGACTGCCCTAGACCTACCACCCCCTTTATACCTTTGAGACAGAGTCCCAAGGCCAAACCAAGTCCAGATGTTCAGTTCCTCAATGGTTGTGGCTTCTGCCAGAGAACAGCAGAAGAGCTGCCACTGACTGCGTAACACTTTAGCTAGGGTGGTGTCTCTTAGCCTTATTCCAACCAAGAATTACCCACAAGGTAGTGGGGGCTAGGGTTTTGAGGCATGCTATACTCGCCTTACTTGGAAGGCTGCAACATTGTGGTATTTTGTAGGAGCTACCACACCACAAGTTTCTCATATTGCCACTAGGCCCTCTAGTCAGATTCAATTCATGATCATACCCGGGACCTTTACTAGATACAAATAGGTGCCAAAATGCTACTTAAAATTGTGTTTATGAAACACCTGTGCTAAAACTTTCAGCAATTTCAAAAAGAGGTAGCATGCATCAATTCTGGAGTAACTAAGTCTATGGGTACTCTATGCAAATTGATACAGCCATATTTAATTTCAAGATTATTGTTTTAAAATTTGCTCCTCACTTCCATGTACTCAGAGAGAACAGGGTCTGACAGTAAGGGGAGGAGGAAAGAGCTGGTGGGAGAAAAAGTTGTAGGGGAGCAGAAAGCAAAGGGCTACCTGATGCTCCAGGATTATTTTTACTGCTGTAGCATTGAAACATATTCAAGATAAACCTCCAATAATTAGATTTGATACGTGAAAAATTATAACAAATTTATAAACTTTATGTAGATGCAATCTAATTATCGGGGGGGGTCTTCTTATAATCAGAGTCGTCTTATATTCGAGTAAATATGGTATTGTGATTCAGGAAAAGGTAATATAACCTATTTGTAAATTGTCATAGCATATTCTGAAGGATCTGTTTTATGAGTCAAGATACTTATATAAACTGATCTATTTGTAGGATTCCTTTACCATCTTTTCAGCTTAGACTTTATTTACTGCATTTTTTTTCACATAAACATCTCAACTGTGTTTGGAATGGAATCATAATGGTTATCTTACTGCATTTCTCATTTGTATATTTTTATTCTATGATCATTTCTATTTCTTGAGATTTATAAAGCGGGAACTTTGACACATGCTGGATTTTTTGTGATCCATAGAGGCAATGTTATTCAGATTATTTAGAAGCTGTGTCTTCATGTATGTTTCCTCACCTCTTTGCAATTAGCCTTAACTGTGGATAAGTGACCATATGTCTGCAGATTCCTACTCTGTTTTTACCAAATCATGTATTTCCTACAAAAGAATAAAGAATGCTCTATTCTCCATAGGGATTTTCTGCACAAAATTGATTTGGAAAAAAGACCTGGGTGTATGAGTTTGGGCACTGACGTACCTGCAACGAGGTGGTCAAGTGACCTAGTTTACTGGCCTTGCCTCTGTTTAGGAGAAAGGTTCCACTGATTTTTATCCCCACTTCAAAATAGTTGACTGGCTAGCTATTCTTGCCACCCAATCTTCCTGCTTGTAACTACTGCATATTCTTGAATCACCAACACTTAAGGTTGCCAACTTTTTCTAAAGCCATTCCTGGACAAGCTTCTTCTGCCATTAATTCCCTGTAGACAATAGCCCAAAGTACTCCACTGGCTGAACCAATCTGTGACTGCTGCAGGGAGGCAGAGATGAAGGAGGGAGGATGAGGCACAAGGTATGGGCAGACCTTAATATGTTCTGTTCTTTAAAGTGACTGGTTTATTTTAGAAACTGAACTCTACCTCATGAAGTTTCAGTTGCCAGGCATTGTGAAATCCAGGTCCAACTGGACACTAGATGAAGACCCCCAATTTGCAGACTGTCTGGGTGATAATCAGACGGGTGGCAACCTTTCCCCTGTTATCTAAGCTGCTTCCATTGATAATAAATAATGGAAGCACTGTTCAAATGGTCCCTTGGACCGCCTGCTTTTCCTGACTTCAGGAGGTGGTGTGGCACTTCCCTCTCTTTTCCTAGCCAAATTGTATCCCTTTTAGCCAAATGAATTTATGGAGTATATAAATTCCTGGAACATCCCAATCTTAGAATCTCCTGTATTTTTTAGGATTTGTATGTGACACTGTACTTATGCTGTTCACATGATGCGTGAACAATGTCAAGCAATAAAGTACTGCAGGGCTGAGATCCACAGATTGCTGAGCTCCTAGATAAAATGGAATATCTGTGCTATCTGAGAAAATTAAGACCTGTCCTGCTAGAAGAAATGCTTAACTAATGCTTCTATCTTCTGTACTACCATTCAAGCATATTCCAAGCATATATGGCAAGGGCAGTTGTCCTACCATGTTGCAATGTTTGGTGCCAGTAACATGTAAAGTTTTAAATATGTCATGTTGTATGCTGCACCCAGTTCCTTTAAATAATTACTTTCCTATAATAATTAAAGTATTTACAAGAAAAAGCTTTAGAGGATTCAGTGTTGGAGCAAGCTTAAAGAATACTCTGTATTGTTTGTTTTATTTAAAGGTGCTGTTAATAATTGGTATAAATTTTCTTCATAAAAATCTTCCATAAAAGCTCAAGTTGCATAATTACTGTATAATAAGCATTTATACTTGTCCCACTTCTGAATGAACAATACATTAAAACAAGTACTAGTTTAAGAACAAAGCAATGACTATGAAAATGAACAGAATGCCAATTGATACTGTGTAAATGTAACACTTTTTTATCCCATAATTTTGAGACTAACACATTTGTATCAACAAAGATTTAATTTAATATATCAAAAGAAATTGGGATAGTTAATGCATCAGAATCCTGATCCATTATCTTTTGGGCCTTTATGGGCCTTGTTGGATCTCTTCATGGTTCAGTTTAATTTTAGAACTTTGACTTTATCTTAAAGGCCGACATAGCCAATTGCAAATCTCTTTCTCTAAGTTAAGCATACTGCTGGATATGAAAAAATAACCAAAAAACATAGAGTTCAGGAGAGACAGGTGTTCATTGTGACACTTTCTAATAACACCTTTAGATAATGTAAAATGGTTGCTATCACAGATATGGGAGCGCAGCATAACTTACATGCAAAGACTTTAATAATACAGTATTTCACTTCTTTTGTACAGTTACAACAGTCATATCTACATTTTACCAAAACAGAATACGTATATTCAATGAAAAGAAGAACTTCTGTATTTACTTACGTCTATTTTTGTTTATGATATATACGTTCATGTCCATCTCTCAGGATGCATTTTTATCCTGGCACTTTAACTTTGTACTTTAACTGGCACTTTAACTTTAAATAGTACCTACCCTTTATCAAAACTTTCAGCTGTTCAGCTATATATATATGTATCTGATATGGCCTCACACATACATATATACATGTATATATGTGTATGTATATGTATGTATGTATATGTGTGTGTGTGTATATATATATGTTTTCTTATGTTCTTATTTCATGTGGCAACTAGATATGCATTTCATAATGTTAATAAGTTGCTATTCAGTAATCTATAAATATACAACAGATATGTTTCTTTCACAGAAGATTTTCAGATCCTTAGCATGTGCCAGTATATGGTAGTTTTTAATATGTCAGCCATGGATTAATCTAGCATAAAGTAAGAAATATTATTCAAAGGGTTTAGAATATCATGGTTTGCCAACAAAATTAATTCTTTGTCTTTAGCTGTATTTAGTTTATTGACTTGTGCAGCTGTGTTTTAATTTGAATCACAATATTGATTAAAAAACTAGAGGCTAAAATAATAAATAAGATTTTGTAATGCTCAAGCTTTTATGACTGTTTTTATATAGTGCCTGCACTGAAAATGGATTATGATTAAGTGTCAAATATCTGAAAAGTTCTAAGGCTCACAGTGGATTGCAATTTGGCACTAGCTCAGGGTTTCTTTCTTTCTTGCTTGATTTCTTGCTTGCTTATTTTTTGGAGACAAGAATGAATTTATTTTACTGATGTGGGTAAATTCAGACTTTATTTTAGTAATTTCTCCTACCTTTCCAGATGATACCCTTCCACTCTCTAATTCTCTAGTGAAGCTCTCCTCAAGATAACTGCGTGTCTTAAATGGCAGTGAGTGGTTTCATTTTAATATCAGATACCAAGATTCAGCAATTGGCTTGTGTATATTTCTTCTAAATCAGATGTATGCGGTATAGAAGTACTAGAAATAAATAGCTCTACATTGAATACTATCTACTGATTGCAGTGTATATCCATTCTGTTTCTTTATGTCTTGTGTCATGTTCTGTAGTTTGGTCTGGATAACGTTGCCAGTAGCACAATTGTGTAGCAAAAAAGATCCTTTCCAGAGTGTGTTATGTGGATTCTAGAAAACAGACTGTTTCACTCCTTTTCCAGATAACTTTTTATTTATTTTGTGTATACAAAGGCTTGGTTCAGCTTAATTAAAAAGGCAATATTAAATACTTGGAAAGTATAGTTTCCAATGCTGATATTTAAATAATTCAGTTTTGTTGTATTTATGTTTTATTAAAGAAAGAAAAAATTACTTGACTCCAAGTAGGTACTATTTCATAAAGCTGAATAACCAATTTCATTCACAAAATGGTAACTGCTAGTTAACCTATCTTTTACTATCCTAGTCTTTCCTTAGTCTCGCTGTCTGGACTACAGTTGCAGTCAATTCTAACATTTGTTATTTCCTCAGATCTTACACTAACCCTATTTTTCTGGTTCTTTTTTTTCATCTACAGTAGTTTATCTCGTTCTTTCTCAGCCTTCCTTTTTCCTTCTGGTGTCTATTTCGTAATTTTTTCCCCCATCTACTAACTGTGCACAGAAAGCTTCTTTCTTAAACAACTTTTGGCCCTTTCCCTCAGTGTCAGTTTTTACCTTCTGAGTACATCCACTCACGCCCATCTCCTTTGTCTATGTCTGTCCATTACACGATGTGGTCACAGAAGAAGCGGAATCATCAAGAAGAAGAAACTCAGGTCTGTCTTTTCTATTGCTTTTCTCTGTGTTATTTTTTTATTTAATTTGTCCTGTAGATTTTATCATATCCCATCTCACATACTTTTAAATCTTGTCTTCCTCAATTTGATTGAATGCTAGAGGATTATACATTTTAATTTTAATTTTATGTAGTCATTTTTACCAGTTGTTGTAGAATATGTAGTCCACAAAAATAATAACTGTTAAAGCACTAAGTTGAATGGTGTTATATATATAGAATACCTATCTTACTCTGCAAACTACGTATTACGGGTTTTGTTTTTTGTTTTTTTTAAGCTCAGTGTTAATTTCCTATACCCCTTTTCTTTGTATGGTGTCCTCTAAGCTTTGAATCGACTCATGTTGTCTACTGATGATGGCCTGTAATCTTAGTACATCGCAGTATTAGACAATAAATACAGAAGTCATAGAAACTAATGTATTTTAACAATTCTTTTTCATATTGTAAAGAATACATAGGGATGTAATGACAAAAGAAAAAAGATTACAAAATACTGAAGGACTCCTGTTTTAAGTAGTGTTTCATACTTTCCTTTGGGCTTTGTTGCTTTTATTAATTTGGAGGTTTCATTGCTCATCTCAAGGTTTAGTCTGTAATTTTTAATGAATTTTCCATTTAATTGTTGAGACTTAAGGAGGGATCAAAACACTTTTGCTCTAATCCTTGGCATGGAATGAGTACTTGAGAAGATAGTCTGACCCTGAAAATCCAGTAATTGTTCCAGTTCTTCCTACTAGTCAAACCTCTACTGTGGCGCAAAATAGTGTACCCCAAATCAAAAATGTATTCTTTAATTTATTAAAATATTCTCACCATTTGTGGGAAATTCACTATGTACACCTCTGGTATGGGTCCTCCACCCAACAATATAGAGGAGTGTGATGGATACCATTTAAGCTCCTAACCAACATTATGAGTTACTGATGATGTAGTCAGAAGGGGTCTACAGCAGCCCATTATGATTAAATGATAATCAAATAGTTCTCTCTGGACTGTAAGCACAGGTAATTTCTTTTGAACTAACAGTATCTTTGCCTCCATTGGTACAGTCCCTTAGAGATGGTTAACATATACATCTATGAAGCCTGGGATTCTAAGTTTGCCAATCCTTCAGTCACTGATTCCTTCTGTAACAGGTATCAAAATAACAGTCATTCAAATCAGATCACAACTGAAGTAGAGGGTGGATGGAGAAGGCAAGCTAGGAATTAGACAGATGGTATTCAAAATATATCTTTATGCAAATCATGAGTGTAAGAAATTATCTGAGCAGCAAGCTGTCTTGTGATATCTCAGGTACCCTTCCTCAAGTTAAAAATCAATCATTTATTCTATTGGAAGGCTAATATTAATTGACATGCAATGTTCAAATGGTATTCTGTTAGTTCTAAATTAGTATTTCTTAACCTCTTTCATGCAGGAAAAAGTATTTGAGGCCCTCCTCCTATTTCTCTGTATTTCTCCAGGAAAAGTGGTTTCCCCAGACCTAAGTTATGAACCCTTCTCACAGTTAAGAGCATATATTCTAGAGGTTCACAAGAAATCAGACCAGAGAAAGGGTTACTGGTGCCTCAGAACAACATTGGCATATATTCACTTGCTATATGAAGTACTGAAATGTATAACTGATTTTTTAAATCTGTGTTATGCCTTAGCTGCTTCATTTTGAAATTTCAAAGAGGAAGCAAATATTTGTACATGGTGTAGCTTTCTTGTGTTGATTTGTGTGAACAGCTATGAGAAAGGGTTTAATTTTCTATTATTTTTACCTTTGTTTGGCTTCTTATGTTGGTTTGCAATGTTTTGAGCAAACTCTTTTTTATCTCATGAGAGTTTGTTTAGTAAGTGTGCTAGGCATTTGGAAAAGTGGTTTCTGGGTACAAAAAAGCAGAAGGTTATTCAGAAGTGCACTTACAAAACACTAAATGGTAGTTTGCAAACATTGCTTTCAGCATGAACAGGCATGGATATGGTATAGTACATGGATACACTTTCAAAAAGCAAGTGTCTTTCCATTGCATTAAACATTGCATAAAATGATCGAGTAAAGGGATGGGTTATAAATTTTGGTCATCCATTTACAAATATAATTAGGATTTTTTTTTCCTGTGTTACCAAATGTTCAGGTGTTCCAAATGTTTAGAATTAAGGATTGACTATTGGTATTCAATTCTGTTAGAAAGTAAAGTAATGCTCTTTGAAACCAATATCAGTTTGAATATTCACCTATAAAAGATAAATCATGGATATTGAAAAATTGTATTGAGACCCAAAGTACAGTATCACCAAAATGCATCTGGAGATAACCAATTTTCATAGCAAAAATGTGGACATTTTACTTTAGGAACAAGTTGTGAATTTTTGACAGATGGAAAAATCCCATATAGGTTAACAAGATTTATAGTCTTGTGGTTTAGTCCCAAGAATAAGATAAGGAAACTAAGGAACAATTTAAATGATCTTGATATAAATTACATGACCTGATGGTAAAATGGGATGGTTCTAATTACTATGCCCTTTCTTCCTTGGGCAAATAAAAAACTTAGCCATGAATGGCTTAAAGAATATTTTCAAAAATTGCAATTTATAAATGAGTTAAAATGTTTTGTGTGATTTCATGGTTGTGAAATCTCTCGGACTGCTATCCTGCTGTTCATCCATAGTCCATATTCAGTACCTATTCATAATACAGGCAACAGCAGTGTAAGCTTGCCTGTAAAGATGCCAGCTGTAAAGATGTTTTGATCCCATGTCTATTTTGTTCTTATTTATTTCTGCGAACAGATTGCCACAGGCACTAATTTTGTTCAAGTGGTAGGAAACATTTTTCAGTTTCATAAAATGAAACTGTTTGTTTGGATGTGTGGTTACTCAGGTTAGTCTAGGCCAATTAACTTGGCGTTAACCTTGGGTGAAACCATGGAAGAGTTGATATGGGAGGCAGTTCATAAGGAATTAAAAGATGGCACCATAGTTAATGCCAGACGATTTGTGACACTGTTTTTAGGATGGGAAAGGAAGAAAAAAATGTAGAATTGCCCAGATGTTCTTGTATTTTTACTAGCTAGTGAGGAAAGAAGGATACTGAACAGACCAAGTTCTCGTACTGTTTCAGAAATGTATCTAGAGGCACTAGTTCTTTTCTAGAAAGTTTTAGATACAGAACAGCTGAATTGTTCTACATTTAGGGGTGGGAAGGTGTGACTAATTCTTTGGTGAAGAGGGAGACTAAAAAGCAGAGGACTTTACTGAAGAGAAAGATTTGGGAAAGTGAGAACTATCTATAAATAGCAGTGTTAGCAACTCCAACCCATGAAAAATAATGAGCCATGACCCCAAATTTAAAAAATGGCTTAAAAGCATGAATATTAAGAAGAGAGGTTTAAAGAGAAAAAGTGGTATCTTCTTTTCTGTGTGTTTTCTGTTTTGTGAGCCAACAAGGTTTCAATTTCAAGTTTTTCTTTGCCATCATAAGGGCCAAAAATGTATAGAAATGTATTTTTTTTTAAATGAACGCCGAGGTTTTCATGTGATAAACTATCAGCTGGGGCTTAGGGTTAAGGAAACCAAAACAAAGTACCATGAAACTTAGGATAAAATTGGTAGAGGATTGGCTAAAACAGCATTAAAGGAGTTTGCAGACAGAGCCGTGGAAGAAGAATGATCAGAGTATTAATTTAATGCTTGGGAAAATCAGAGAACCCATAGTACAAACAAATTGTTTTGAATAGTTCTCATCAATAAATATTAAATGAGCTTCTTATGATTCAATACAGTGGATCTCTTTTATTATATTTTGGATAGGAAGTAAAGTAACTTGTAATCTTGTTAATTTAGTGGTAGGGAGAGCAGATCAACACTACACCATACACTTTTCACAATAAATGAGGATAAAGCCTCCTGGCTGGAGCCTGTAACATTTTAGCACACATTTTGATTAGGTGACTTGCATCTCTGCCCATGTTTTTATATTATTTAGTGTAACAGTAGCTTTGAATCTCATGCCTCTGATTGAGATCCACATGACTATAGTGAGGAAGTCCAACCACTACAGTCCTATAATTAGCCCCAAACCCAATCGGGATAGTTAAATGCCAGAGTTAAAACCAAGAGCATTTACCATGCTGGTAAACCTGTTCTGTTTGAGCAGTTGGTGGTCCCTTTACTGTTAATTTGGGCCCATATTTTCAAAACTTAGATGACTAAAGATATCCAACAAAATAAAGTCCTGACTTCCATACACCAAGGGCTCAGTGTTCAGCACTTTTGAAAATCATGGACTTAGGTGTCTACATTAGAAAATTTTGAAGTTGACTGATGTCACCTAGATATCTGTGTGCTCATTTTTGGACTGCTTCCCTGGCTGCAGTTATCTCTATGTGCTGGTCTTAGAAAAGCTGCTTACCAGCTGCTGCCCTGTTGCACATGTGTGAAACATAGGTGATATATTGGAAACACCCAAAAGCTTTGGAATGTTACCATCAGTAATGTCTTCAGAAAATCCTCCATATCAGTTGGAAGGGCAGAAGAATGAACACCAGTGTTCTGGATCAAGCAAACACCACTCACTTCAAAGCCCTTTTTATATGGCACCAACTCTATTGGACAGGACATACCATAAGGATTCATGACAGCTGGCTCCCAAAACAGGTCCTATACTCTCAAGTCACTGAGAATCACCAGTGCATTAAGAGGTGGGCAAAAGAAGATACTTAAGGACACCTTGAAGGCCAGTCTGAAGAAATGCACTAGTAATATCAATACTTGGGAGACACGAGCACTGAGTTGTCCCCAAAGGCACTATCATGTATGACAAAGAATTTTGAACTAACTCACTTCACTATGGAGGTGAATAGATAAGAGAGATAAAGGGAAAGAACTTTCACCTAGCATCAAAGGCTCTACTCCAGGAGCTACTCCTTGCTCCCAGAATTGTTTGCCATATCTGCAGCTGAACATGTGGATCTCAGATCAGACTTCTTGGTCATGAATTATTTCCCTATTTACTGCAAGACTCTACTGAGGGACTGATGACAGCTATCTGCCCTGTGCTATCATGCCTGGGCTAGTTGCTGTTGGAAAGGTGAAAATCCAACAACAGACTGAGTGGAATTCTCTAGATTTGGCTGCTCTTCAGTTCCAGCTGCCAAATACCTGCTAAGAAGAGTTGCTGCCATGTGTAGATATTTACATTAACCTTTCTCTAACTTCCTCCACTCTCTTTCATCCTTCTGTAGTCCAGCTTCTGTAGTCCAGCCTTTCCATTTGCCAACTGCCTAACATTTGTGGGGCTTCTAGTAGGAATTTTGTGGAACATAAAAGAGAAAGTATTTTTGTTCAATTTAATTGTAAAGTACCCCCACAGTCTCTCAGACTGCAGAGTACTTGAGAAGATAGTCTGACCCTGAAAATCCAGTAATTGTTCCAGTTCTTCCTACTAGTCAAACCTCTACTGTGGCGCAAAATAGTGTACCCCAAATCAAAAATGTATTCTTTAATTTATTAAAATATTCTCACCATTTGTGGGAAATTCACTATGTACACCTCTGGTATGGGTCCTCCACCCAACAATATAGAGGAGTGTGATGGATACCATTTAAGCTCCTAACCAACATTATGAGTTACTGATGATGTAGTCAGAAGGGGTCTACAGCAGCCCATTATGATTAAATGATAATCAAATAGTTCTCTCTGGACTGTAAGCACAGGTAATTTCTTTTGAACTAACAGTATCTTTGCCTCCATTGGTACAGTCCCTTAGAGATGGTTAACATATACATCTATGAAGCCTGGGATTCTAAGTTTGCCAATCCTTCAGTCACTGATTCCTTCTGTAACAGGTATCAAAATAACAGTCATTCAAATCAGATCACAACTGAAGTAGAGGGTGGATGGAGAAGGCAAGCTAGGAATTAGACAGATGGTATTCAAAATATATCTTTATGCAAATCATGAGTGTAAGAAATTATCTGAGCAGCAAGCTGTCTTGTGATATCTCAGGTACCCTTCCTCAAGTTAAAAATCAATCATTTATTCTATTGGAAGGCTAATATTAATTGACATGCAATGTTCAGATGGTATTCTGTTAGTTCTAAATTAGTATTTCTTAACCTCTTTCATGCAGGAAAAAGTATTTGAGGCCCTCCTCCTATTTCTCTGTATTTCTCCAGGAAAAGTGGTTTCCCCAGACCTAAGTTATGAACCCTTCTCACAGTTAAGAGCATATATTCTAGAGGTTCACAAGAAATCAGACCAGAGAAAGGGTTACTGGTGCCTCAGAACAACATTGGCATATATTCACTTGCTATATGAAGTACTGAAATGTATAACTGATTTTTTAAATCTGTGTTATGCCTTAGCTGCTTCATTTTGAAATTTCAAAGAGGAAGCAAATATTTGTACATGGTGTAGCTTTCTTGTGTTGATTTGTGTGAACAGCTATGAGAAAGGGTTTAATTTTCTATTATTTTTACCTTTGTTTGGCTTCTTATGTTGGTTTGCAATGTTTTGAGCAAACTCTTTTTTATCTCATGAGAGTTTGTTTAGTAAGTGTGCTAGGCATTTGGAAAAGTGGTTTCTGGGTACAAAAAAGCAGAAGGTTATTCAGAAGTGCACTTACAAAACACTAAATGGTAGTTTGCAAACATTGCTTTCAGCATGAACAGGCATGGATATGGTATAGTACATGGATACACTTTCAAAAAGCAAGTGTCTTTCCATTGCATTAAACATTGCATAAAATGATCGAGTAAAGGGATGGGTTATAAATTTTGGTCATCCATTTACAAATATAATTAGGATTTTTTTTTCCTGTGTTACCAAATGTTCAGGTGTTCCAAATGTTTAGAATTAAGGATTGACTATTGGTATTCAATTCTGTTAGAAAGTAAAGTAATGCTCTTTGAAACCAATATCAGTTTGAATATTCACCTATAAAAGATAAATCATGGATATTGAAAAATTGTATTGAGACCCAAAGTACAGTATCACCAAAATGCATCTGGAGATAACCAATTTTCATAGCAAAAATGTGGACATTTTACTTTAGGAACAAGTTGTGAATTTTTGACAGATGGAAAAATCCCATATAGGTTAACAAGATTTATAGTCTTGTGGTTTAGTCCCAAGAATAAGATAAGGAAACTAAGGAACAATTTAAATGATCTTGATATAAATTACATGACCTGATGGTAAAATGGGATGGTTCTAATTACTATGCCCTTTCTTCCTTGGGCAAATAAAAAACTTAGCCATGAATGGCTTAAAGAATATTTTCAAAAATTGCAATTTATAAATGAGTTAAAATGTTTTGTGTGATTTCATGGTTGTGAAATCTCTCGGACTGCTATCCTGCTGTTCATCCATAGTCCATATTCAGTACCTATTCATAATACAGGCAACAGCAGTGTAAGCTTGCCTGTAAAGATGCCAGCTGTAAAGATGTTTTGATCCCATGTCTATTTTGTTCTTATTTATTTCTGCGAACAGATTGCCACAGGCACTAATTTTGTTCAAGTGGTAGGAAACATTTTTCAGTTTCATAAAATGAAACTGTTTGTTTGGATGTGTGGTTACTCAGGTTAGTCTAGGCCAATTAACTTGGCGTTAACCTTGGGTGAAACCATGGAAGAGTTGATATGGGAGGCAGTTCATAAGGAATTAAAAGATGGCACCATAGTTAATGCCAGACGATTTGTGACACTGTTTTTAGGATGGGAAAGGAAGAAAAAAATGTAGAATTGCCCAGATGTTCTTGTATTTTTACTAGCTAGTGAGGAAAGAAGGATACTGAACAGACCAAGTTCTCGTACTGTTTCAGAAATGTATCTAGAGGCACTAGTTCTTTTCTAGAAAGTTTTAGATACAGAACAGCTGAATTGTTCTACATTTAGGGGTGGGAAGGTGTGACTAATTCTTTGGTGAAGAGGGAGACTAAAAAGCAGAGGACTTTACTGAAGAGAAAGATTTGGGAAAGTGAGAACTATCTATAAATAGCAGTGTTAGCAACTCCAACCCATGAAAAATAATGAGCCATGACCCCAAATTTAAAAAATGGCTTAAAAGCATGAATATTAAGAAGAGAGGTTTAAAGAGAAAAAGTGGTATCTTCTTTTCTGTGTGTTTTCTGTTTTGTGAGCCAACAAGGTTTCAATTTCAAGTTTTTCTTTGCCATCATAAGGGCCAAAAATGTATAGAAATGTATTTTTTTTTAAATGAACGCCGAGGTTTTCATGTGATAAACTATCAGCTGGGGCTTAGGGTTAAGGAAACCAAAACAAAGTACCATGAAACTTAGGATAAAATTGGTAGAGGATTGGCTAAAACAGCATTAAAGGAGTTTGCAGACAGAGCCGTGGAAGAAGAATGATCAGAGTATTAATTTAATGCTTGGGAAAATCAGAGAACCCATAGTACAAACAAATTGTTTTGAATAGTTCTCATCAATAAATATTAAATGAGCTTCTTATGATTCAATACAGTGGATCTCTTTTATTATATTTTGGTTAGGAAGTAAAGTAACTTGTAATCTTGTTAATTTAGTGGTAGGGAGAGCAGATCAACACTACACCATACACTTTTCACAATAAATGAGGATAAAGCCTCCTGGCTGGAGCCTGTAACATTTTAGCACACATTTTGATTAGGTGACTTGCATCTCTGCCCATGTTTTTATATTATTTAGTGTAACAGTAGCTTTGAATCTCATGCCTCTGATTGAGATCCACATGACTATAGTGAGGAAGTCCAACCACTACAGTCCTATAATTAGCCCCAAACCCAATCGGGATAGTTAAATGCCAGAGTTAAAACCAAGAGCATTTACCATGCTGGTAAACCTGTTCTGTTTGAGCAGTTGGTGGTCCCTTTACTGTTAATTTGGGCCCATATTTTCAAAACTTAGATGACTAAAGATATCCAACAAAATAAAGTCCTGACTTCCATACACCAAGGGCTCAGTGTTCAGCACTTTTGAAAATCATGGACTTAGGTGTCTACATTAGAAAATTTTGAAGTTGACTGATGTCACCTAGATATCTGTGTGCTCATTTTTGGACTGCTTCCCTGGCTGCAGTTATCTCTATGTGCTGGTCTTAGAAAAGCTGCTTACCAGCTGCTGCCCTGTTGCACATGTGTGAAACATAGGTGATATATTGGAAACACCCAAAAGCTTTGGAATGTTACCATCAGTAATGTCTTCAGAAAATCCTCCATATCAGTTGGAAGGGCAGAAGAATGAACACCAGTGTTCTGGATCAAGCAAACACCACTCACTTCAAAGCCCTTTTTATATGGCACCAACTCTATTGGACAGGACATACCATAAGGATTCATGACAGCTGGCTCCCAAAACAGGTCCTATACTCTCAAGTCACTGAGAATCACCAGTGCATTAAGAGGTGGGCAAAAGAAGATACTTAAGGACACCTTGAAGGCCAGTCTGAAGAAATGCACTAGTAATATCAATACTTGGGAGACACGAGCACTGAGTTGTCCCCAAAGGCACTATCATGTATGACAAAGAATTTTGAACTAACTCACTTCACTATGGAGGTGAATAGATAAGAGAGATAAAGGGAAAGAACTTTCACCTAGCATCAAAGGCTCTACTCCAGGAGCTACTCCTTGCTCCCAGAATTGTTTGCCATATCTGCAGCTGAACATGTGGATCTCAGATCAGACTTCTTGGTCATGAATTATTTCCCTATTTACTGCAAGACTCTACTGAGGGACTGATGACAGCTATCTGCCCTGTGCTATCATGCCTGGGCTAGTTGCTGTTGGAAAGGTGAAAATCCAACAACAGACTGAGTGGAATTCTCTAGATTTGGCTGCTCTTCAGTTCCAGCTGCCAAATACCTGCTAAGAAGAGTTGCTGCCATGTGTAGATATTTACATTAACCTTTCTCTAACTTCCTCCACTCTCTTTCATCCTTCTGTAGTCCAGCTTCTGTAGTCCAGCCTTTCCATTTGCCAACTGCCTAACATTTGTGGGGCTTCTAGTAGGAATTTTGTGGAACATAAAAGAGAAAGTATTTTTGTTCAATTTAATTGTAAAGTACCCCCACAGTCTCTCAGACTGCAGTTTAAGGCTCCGTGTACCAGCACAGTGCGATTCAGCTCCAGAGTTTAGACTCTCTTTATTGCCTTTAGAGAATTAGAATCATGGGCAAGAACTTTTGTTTATGTTTAAACAATTTGTACCTATGAAAAAGCATAATGTTTTCAAGATGAGAATATAGAAATCTTTCTTTTTTCATTCACCTACCTACTGATACTCCAGGTTAATTTTGTTTTTGGTAATTTTGTTCAGTGCTGCTATATTTAATAGTCAGAGGAGGACAGTAACAAGGATCTGAAGCTGTGTGCCTAAACATAAAAATAATTCATCTTTCTCTAGAGGATTAAGATTAAGATTTGAAAAATAGATTACATTTGAGTCTCTTCAAAGTTAAATTGGCAAATGCTCTGAGTTCCCTGTATTTCTGATGACTTCATTGCCTGTAGTCTATTTAAAAAAATGTTTTTTTAATATAGTTCACAAGAAATGAAAAAAAAATCCAATAGGCTAAGTACTATTTATCCTGAATGAGGCAGGGATCCTATAGAAACAAATGTAATTAAAGATTACATAATTAAAAATGATGTGTACCATAACATACGCATAAAGAGGCAGAAGTTAAGTGGCCTAAGCAGTCATAATTCTGGTATATCCTACATTTAGAGAGCTTGATTTAACCAGTGCAAATACATTATATTAAATTAGTTTTTGTATTTCCTACATTTTTAAAGGAGGAAGAAACCCAAATTGAATACTCTGCAATTACAATTTCTCCTTCTCTTACTTAAGTTGCAGTCATTCAAGTTTAGGTGCTCTTAATGTGGCCTAACTGGAACAGATATCTCAGAAATGTTGTGGAATCTTTAACACTGTACATTTTGCAGTGCCAGTTATACAGACATTTGTCTGGGACGGTTTAGTCGAGGATGAGCCTACCCTGAGGTTGGATTAGATGACTTCCTAAGGCCTCTTCAAGCCATTTTTTATGATTTTAAGATTATGTAGGTAGGCCTTTATTTCTTGTGCCTATATACCTTGTTCCTGTGTTCCTGCCATTTTTGTGTATTAAAATACATTTTATTTGGATCATCACATTTTAACAAGTGATTCACATCACTCTGTGTGACTGAATCATTTGCTGAAATGATAATTTAATTTAGTTTAATCTGAAAATGTTATCATCGGTGATTTAATTTTTATTTTTAGATTACTGAGGAAAATGTTGAAAAGCAGGGAGCCTAATAACGATCCCAGCAGAATCCAATTCAGTGAAGGTTCCCCATTGACAATTACTTTTTGAAATCTGTTAGTTAACAGGTCCTTAATCTATTTATCATATGCTCTCTTGGAATTGCATCACATGGTGCAACGTAAAGTCAAACACCTTACAAAAATGTATTACATTTATGTATTTGCCTGTATCAAAAAGTTTTACAGTCACATTAAAAGATGAAATCAGATTTATTGCTCTTATTCCATTATCATATTGAATACCATTTTTCCACTGTTTTCCCAGGACCAAGGTCATGCTCCAACATTGCTACTCTTGCAGGCTTCTGGAACTTTCTGTGTAGTCCAAGACTTGTTAAAAAACTAACATCACGTGTTCAGAGATCTCAGTTGATTTGGGATTCTTGGTTGCAAGTGATCTGGGTGTGCTGATTTGAAAATGTTTCTTCCTTGTAGATACTATTTAACATCCTCCTTTCTAAGAAAGTATTCAACATTCACATATTATCTAAGTACCTTGTTCTGCTTCTTTCCAAGTACAAAATAACACATTTATTGAACATGTCTGCCTTTTCCACATCAGAATTTTCTGATTCCTCTTGCTTGCTACCCAGATTTTTACTATTGGTATGTATTCAATTGAACTATTTCTTCAAACCTTTTTTTGACATGTTGAGTTTGTGCTATATTTGTATTTTTAGCACCTTTGCGTTATATGTTTGACAGCCTCCTATTTGCTTCAGCCAGTCTCCAACCAAGAAAATAAGTTGCTGCCATGAAATGTATGCCATGCCATTCAGACAGCCTCTTTTGCCACTAGAACTTGGGCCAGTGCGTTACAAAGAAATAAACAAACAAACAGGAAAACATCAAAACAAACAAACCGCCTTCAGGGCCAGGCCAATGATATAGCCAATAGTTCATCACTAGTATTTCCTGCCTTTTCTTGCTCACAGAATGAGACAGACCTGTGAGAATATCATTTCGGCTTTCTTCTTCTTTGCTCCCTTTAAGATTCCTGATGTCTTCTATAATCTATAGAGATTCTTGAGCTTTCTGTTCTAAAGTTTAGATCACCAAATCACTTTCCTTCAGTTATTTTACTAAGGGGGTCAGGTATCCAGGTTGTAGCCATATGGAAGATATCAAATTTTAGCCAATTTTAAAAATGAAATCTTCACAATTTTACAAGGACAAAGCAAGTTTTACCACCTGAAACCTAAGAACCTGCTCCTGCCTTTGCTCGAGGTAATTTGTATTATCACAGAGCCCAGAGATACCTTACCATATAAGAGATTCCTGCCCAGAGGAGTATTCTATCTTTTTACTCTTCTGTGAAATATCAAACATCATAATCAAAAAGAAATATGACTATACATCCTGCTTGCCACCAAACAACTTTGAGGCAAACTATTCCAACTTTTCTTTGAGCCTAATTTGCATAAATGAGCTGTTTCAAACAGAAGATTTTACCACACCTTCAACTCTCTGAAATATGAACTTTCATTTCTACCTAGGAGAGCTTTTACAATCTTTACTCTTATGCCTGAGAAAGGGTGTTTGTGCCCAAAAGCTTGCAAATAAAGAATTTTTTTTGCAAAAATCTCATTGATCTAATAAAAGATATCACCTTTATCATGAGTCCTGATCCTTTTACTAATGGGGGCAATCATTTTGAAAATGTCGACCAGTTTAATGTAACATACTTTTCATGGATCAGCCATTGTGTCAAAAAATAATGTAGACAGTGAGAAATATACACAAGGTTCCTCTGATATCAAAGACTTCTTTGATATATCAGTCTGAGGACAAGAAAAAATTGTTAATTAATTTTCAAAAAGAAAACAGACAGGGACATGCCCTCCTTCCAAGGATGCAGCTGACTTGAAGAAATTTCTTCTGACCTTTCTCTCTTGAGGATTGTGATTGATACTTCACTCTCATAAAAAATAATAAGCCATATCTTATTTAAAATCACTTTATTTCTCATACATGAGCAGAGAGAAGTATAAGGGCAGAGAGAGTAGTTAGACTTCAGTTAGTGTGTAAAATGAAGCTCTATCCTGCCTTCTATGTTTTTTCTTACACAGGAATATAATTTGTAATTTGTTGCAGCAGTTACTTAAGGTTCTTTGTACTTGTTATTGGTCTTAATATTAGACTTTAGGTGAGGCCAATGAAGTCATAAAATGCTTGGACAAGAATAGTCCACCCTCTGAAGAGAGTATTTGTTGAGCACAGCAGTTAGCAATTTCAAGCATAAGACAAAGAAACAAAAGAAAAACTTTGTCTTGGCTAAGACACACTAAGCCACAGAACAAGAGAAAATCTGCATAAGTCAAAATGCAACATAATAAGCCAAAACAACAACACAAAGTTTGCACCAGTCTTACAGAATCCTGAGAGCACAATATATTCTTGCAGCCCAGGTATTCAGAAGATCTTTCTGGGGGATCCAGAGTTCTTCTTCACTGGTGAGGGCAGTCCCACAGTTTTCATCTTTGCCTGTATTTTTTAGAAGATCTGCATCTCCTCCTTCCCCTGTGTTGCCTTGACAACAAAACATCTCCCATACCTTTTTGTCCTTCTCAGGATGCCCATCTGTTGGCTCCAGGGTGTCCCCAGTTTTAACGGGATTTAGTATGTATATGGTAAAAGGTGACACGGGGCACATCTACATGAGATGCTAACTGCACAGTAGCGCATCACAGTACAAACAGTGCTAATATGCTACTGCGCAGTATTATTAGGCTTCTGCACAGTATTGTCACTAAAAATGTGTGCACTGGTGCTGCTGTGCAGGAATGCAGGTGACTGCGCATTAATTTAGTACTTGATTATACAGGTACTAAATTTAATGTGCAATAACTATGGTGCATTAATGAATGTTTAGATATACCCACTGTTCACAAAGGGCCTGCCACTCACTTTGAAAGATATAACTTAACTTTTCAAACCATAAGTCATGTACTACAAAATTAAACACAACATTTTTAGGTGAAGTCTTGAAAAAGAACATCTAAGAAAACCACTATTGCTGCTCCTTTTCCCTCTTTTCTATACTGTCTGGAAATTAGCAATACAACTAGAGCAGTTGTGGCTAACATTTTAAATGTTTATACCTAAAGACACACCCCCAACTCACATATCTAGGCACCTAAATAAAATAGATTTTCAGAGGCCCAAAACTTCTAAAACTCAGGCCATTTTAATAAGATTCTTACATATAGATACAGGGGCTGCCTTGACCCCAGTATAATTAAATTATTGTACTTACATAATTTAATTCTGCTTTAGTGTTTAGACACATATTTTTAAAAATACATGTTGTATGTGTTTTTGCTGCTCTTTTCTTAATCAGAAAAAAGACCTATGTGTTTCTTGCCTCACAGAGCATTTGGCCATCTGCTTCTACTGTTTGATTGTAAATCAGATTAATTGTTGGTACCACACAGACTGTACTCTAGTAAACATGTGTCTACTCTGACTGCCAAACATTGCTGAAGTCTCTTGTTTATATTTTAACTCATATTGTCTTTTAATATATTGAAACAACAGTCACATCCAGAAGTAAACATTTTTATTTTTATTTTATGAGCACAATACTAATAAACACTGATAAATCAAGGTTCCCCTACTCATCTCAGTTACCTACCTAATGTTGCATAGCATAAGTTTAATGAAAAATCAGTTATATTGGAGTACTAGTGACCTTTTTGTGTGTGTGTAGTAAATGGTAGTATGGTACGTTATAAAGTTTGTGTTGGTATGTGCCTGGAATCATCATAATTAGAGGTTAAAAGAGTGTGATACAGAAAAAGAACCATCTCCCATATAGAGGTTAAAAGAGTGTGATACAGAAAAAGACCCATCTCCCATCCACTCCCTTACTTTATCCTTTGGCTGCATTCATAAGTGATGAAACTGTAGTGACAATCAAAAACAACATACCATATGGCATTATTATATATATCTTATCAAAGTTGTATGTTAAATGATATGATAAAAGAGTTTCATATGTTATAAGATATCAAACATTGTTTTAGGAATGAAACCAATGATAAATGATAAGCTTGATACATCACTGTCTCTATTTTTTTGATTCCTTAGTAATAAGGACAGTATGCTCTCACTGAATCCCCTTAAAATAGCCTGTATCAGAGCATCAGGGCAAATATGCCAGCTAGTTTATTTGCTATTAGAAAATGATCTGATATTCCCAAGTTAGTTTAATTAATACATTAAAATAAAAACAAACTAAAAACGAAAACAACAAAATATTTCAGGCATTAATTCATAATTGCTGCTAAGTACAACTTTGACATTTTAACCAGCTTACTCATTATTTCCTTAGCCAGTTAGACTCATTGCTGTAATTTAGCTCTCTCCATTCATAGAAAACCAAAACTATAAAAATATCAACAAATGCAATTTTATGATATTAATTTTTTATAAAATAGCTGTAATTTGAGTAACTAATGGCCACAAAGAATATTAAGAAACAATAATACAATTAAACATCAAAGTACTGTTAGCCTCTTCAACATGGAAACAAACTTGATAAAATTGTTCTTTTTCATACATAATAATAAGAAGAATTTATTTAATTTATATGCCACCCTTCCCAACAAAGTCTCAGGACATAGTATAAGTTAGTCTTAGAATAAAAACAACAGAATAACTTAAAAACAGGAGTGACAAGTGGACTAGCACAACTTAAAAGGGAACTAGAACATGAAGATACAGCAGAGACCCTCTCCCCCCACCCACAAAAAAAGACACCTTATCCTAGTTTTGTTGGGTACATGCCTGCAAAATAGGAAACTTGCAGTGCAGTTACTAAAAGATGTCCAGGCTCAGGCTTTGACCAGCCTCAATAGGGAAGGAAGTCCAGAGCTGAGGAGTAAGAGTGAGCAACCTCCCATGTGTTTTTGCCATGAGGATTTGGTGTATTGATTGTTTTTGTAGGAGGTTGCTCTCAGCTGAACATAGGGATTGTGATGGGGCATGAGGGAAAAGGAGATTCCTTAGGTACATAGGGCCCAGACTGTTTAGGACCTTATGGCTAGGGATAGACATTGCAAAAGCCTGAGCCTGAATTGATTCAATCTTTGCAGGTTAGTCTAACCTGGCTAGGCAGAACTGGTTTGTAACCATACAGACATCCGCTCTGGACTGAAGGAATTCAGGCACATGCTTGCAGTGGCTCAGGCTAGAAGCCAGGGGACACCAAAGCATCCCTCCCTTCCCTTCCATAGTACTGAGCATGGCCAGGCCCTGGCAGGATGCTCTGATTAGGGAGAGGTTCCCCCCTCACTGCCTTGCTCCTGACCAGCGAGGAAGACAGAAGGGAGTTACACAGCAGGGAGCTACACAGGGAGTTGATAGCATTTATCAGTCCATCAGCAGAACAACAGCCTCTCTCCTTAGTTCAGACAACATTCTTTGGGTGAATCTGATATCTTTTATTAGACCAACTTAAATAGTTGGAAAACAATTATTAAGCAAGCTTTCAGATTCAAAAACCCTTCGTCAGGCTAAGCAACTTTCTGCAGTTGGTGTGTGCTCTTCCTGGATGGAATGAAAAGTAAAGAAGCCAGAGGCTGGTCTAGTATGCATATGAGACAGGTAGTCAGTGAAAATGTAGATTCAGGAGTTAATGGGTGAGAGACAGGCTGGGTTGGGGCAGAGAAGGGGAATGAACAGTGGAGAGGTACCTGTGGAGTCAGATGTCAGGCAGGTTATAATGTATCATAAATTCAATGTCTATATTTAATCCATAATTTTTAGTATCTAGGGGGTTGATGAAGTGAAGTTCACAGGCTTGTCTCTGAGAAGTGTTTTATAAGTTTCTTTTGAGGATTCAAGTTGAGAGATTGGAGAGAGAGTGGGTTTGTTGTGAGAACGTGGCCCCAC
>NW_005842978.1:177151-205216 GCF_000455745.1 Alligator sinensis | reverse complement strand
CATTAGCTAGTATACCATATGCGGGCGATGTCCATGATATGAGAGAGGGGAGGGGGGAATCCCTGCTTGAGCAGCAAGTTGTTGGGGGGTGGGGGGGAGGCGGGGAATGGAGCAAGGGGAATCCAGAATGACACTGATGCACCTGCAGTCTCTGCCAGTGATCCAGCCAGGGAGCAGAGGGATGGGGCCAGCTCTCCTCTGGAGCAAAGAGTCCCACCCAGGGCTGCAAAACATCTGGGATGCTGGGGGACTCTGGTTTAAGTTAAACTAGGAAGGGGTCTGGGACAGACATTGCATAAACTGGTTTGACCCAAATCAATTAAGTCTGATATTACATTTAGCCAGGTTTATCTCAAACTCGTTTCAGCCATTTTCAAACTGGTTTATGTGCACTGAACATCTGTTCTGTTATAGTTTTAAACCAGTTTCTGATCACTTAAACCGGTTTTGTGTAATGTCTGTTCCTAGCCTTTGAGTTTCAGTCTCCTTTAGCATGAAGCACCCAAAACCACTGATCACTTGATAATCGTGACTAGGCTGTCAGAGATTCTGCAGCTGGCTGGTTTTTATCTATGAGAGGATGATCCAGTATTTTGGAAACTTTTAATGATAAGACATTATCATTTCTGTTATTTTCAAATTTTTGTTGGGCAGCAACAATTTTAAGAGCATATTGAACTTATCCCTCACTTTTGTTTCCCAAGATCTGTCTCCCTCCAGCCTTTCCTCTCACTTTCTATTTTGTCCATTTTCCTAACTGGCCAATGAAACCCAATGCTGTTTACTTCTTATAAAATCTAAACAGTGTATTTTTTGAAGTTATTTAGAATAAATATCAGATAATTTAAACTAAAGTTTTAAGGTATAACAATCCAAAAAGATTTTAACACCAACCTACATTGTGGTACTGTGTTCTGTTACTTTACATAGAGAGATTTTTTACAAATTTATTAGAAAAGTGAGCAAGAGTAGAACAAATTAATCTAGTTCAGGTGCTCATCTTTTTAATAATCTCAAAGCTCTATTATTCAAAAGTCCTATTATCTAGGTAGTTGAAAAAACATGGCCTTCAAAAGCATCTGAAGCATATTAATAAAAAAGTCTTCTCACAAATAACAGCAGAATTAGATTAGTTGCCATTTCAGATAGAACGGAAAATTCTTTGTAATATTTATGTGAAAGCAATTTAGAACATTTTAAAGTATTCTTTGCCAGAAATCAAGGATATTATGATAAATGTTTCTTCCCCTCACAGATTTTGTATTGAATAAATACGAAGGGATCCCTATACCCCTGTGGAAGGTATATCAATCTATTCAGTTAGGAGGAAGCAATAATTTTGCCATGGGCTTATATGAAATAATTCATGAAATCTAAAATGACATAACTGAAAACGTTAACATTCTTGAAAGCACAAAAAATAGCACTTTTCTAAATATTACAATAGCAATGCCCACTACCATAGATGTTGTAGGACAGGCTGCCTGAAAATCTTGGCACAACTTTCTCAACAACCCTTCCATATCAGCATTTAGGCTAGTTACTAGTAACCTTTGATATCTACTGACTTGCTTAAATTACTACATGAGCAATAGAATGTGGCTTGCCATATGCACTCCACACTGACTTGAAGAACTCAGTCCCCAAAAGTCCCACCCTATCCTGTCAAGACTAGTGTTCTTCCTGCATTTCAGGAATCTGTTTTTCTCTGATGCTCCTGTATCCCACACCTCTTTTCAACTGTTTGTTAAATGAAACTTAGTCTTTTCTGTTGTAATCAACTAAAATTTGTTTATCACCGCAAATTTATTTTTTGTGTATTATCCTTTTGCAAGAGAGGCAGTCTGTACACTATAAGTTATAAAAAGCAAGTATATGGAAAATGCCCTAATAAGCAGTAATTCTTGAAAAAATATATTTAATTTAACTAGCATACTATAATTTAGTTTTGTCACTTGTATGGTTTTTTGTTCCACATTTCACTGGTTTTACATTTATCAAAATTAATATGATTTTGTTTGACAGAGAGAGAGAGAGGGAGAGCTGAGGGATAAATATATTTCTAATTAAAATTTCATGTTGATTTAAAATGCTTACATATGAATTACCACGCCTGGCTTTCAGGGTCTAGTGTGTGTGCTGTCAAATTATTTGATAGGGATTCACTGCATTTTCATTTTCTTGTGACAGAAGATTCCCTAAGGCCATATAGAGCCCTTGATCTGCATTCATAATGTCTGTCGACATGAGTCAGTAGGAATTATCTGCACAAACTGAGGGCTATATAGTGCTTCCAGTATCTGTTATTTTTCATTGTACTCCAGCTCTACGACAAGTTACAAATCACCATTATTAAACTGCTGAACGGTAGGGAGTTGCAAGGCTCGATTATGTAAAGAAAGGTTTAATGTAGTTACCAAATTATATCTAAAACATTTACATTTCTTTCTTGAATCACTTTACTGTATACTGTATATACATTGCATAAAGAATATAGCACAATCAAATGTTTGGCTTTGCCTTACGTGTCAACCTATTCAAAAGAATGACAGGCTAACTGCTTCTGACACCTGCCTTGCTACCTTTTCTATAGACTTTGTTAAGGAGTCTCGAAGTGTGCAAGTACTCATGGGTTCCCTGCAATAAGACTGTAATAAGGGTGCAAAAATGTACACAGTAATATGCAGGGGATATGCCTCTGAGTAGAGTATTTAATTTGGTTGGTTGACTTTAAAATTTAAAGAATTTAAAAGCATTTGGTGGATTTTAATTCATTTTTCTTTTTTAATATATAATTTATCTTACATTTTTTCATTCCCCCCCTGGTTTTTTTTTGGTTTACATGTTGCTTTCATTCATTTGTAGAAGAAAAGAAAGCAGATCCAGAGAATGGGGATGCAGGTAGGGCAGCTTATTCAAAATCTCTTGGTCTTTATGCCATTTGTGTTGAGCTATGGTATTACGCAATGTGTCTGAGTCCTTTAGTCAGTATAAAATATCAGTGCATTTTGATGAATGTGGTATTCATATTAGAAAACAGATGCTGCAAAACCATTTTGGGTTTTATGAAGAAAATAACCTTAGTTTGACTTCAACAGCCAAAGTCACACATTTCCACTCCAATTTGAATGACTTACCTTCTTCCATATACCTGACTCTGTGAAAGAGTTGCACTTACAATAAAATTCATCACTAATTAGACCCTCTTAAAAAAGACAAAATATTTAATTTTCCCTGAGTAATAATAAAAATGTTGAGTAACCCATTAAAATGGTTGCATCTTGAATTCAAGAATAATGCAAATATAAACTAGGAAATGATTGGCTACATTCTTAATTGTATTGCACCAGTGATTCTGGTGTCCAGTGTGAACCAGCTCAGCCCAGTACAAGTTAGAGCTAAGAACTCCTCTGAACTATGGTGAGGCACAGTACTACATTCTGGTGCTACTCAATTTTAGTGGTGACACTCCAGCCACACCACCTTTCCATGGGGACAGTCAGGATTGGGAGTGGATAAGAACAAGCCAGTTACGGTGGTTCTTCACTATCCAGAAAGTCTCCTGTGCCCAAGTTAACTTCAAGTAGTTAAGTAAACCAACTTTCAGCAGCTTTTGTATAGTAAAACAGCCTTTAACACAGGCAAAGCTTGGATATGATGTATATATATTTATATGTTAGAGTAAAATTCTGAAAACTGATGCACAAGAAACCTATCAGGAAATGTAATCACATCTGTCAAGGTAAAAAAAAATGGTGTCTATAGGGGTGCTACTTGTATGCACACAGTTGAGCTGACTGTTATATAGTAAGCTCAGATAGGTCACATCTTGACTATTAATGATAACAGACTTTGGTACAGTTTAGCAATCCGTGTAAATACCAAGGCTTCAAGCAGGCTTATCCCACCCAGTTTGAAGTTTATGCTGCTGCAGTTCCACTGTTCTTGGTAACTAAGATAGCTTGGGTATGCCTTCATATATTCCATTTCTCCCAAGTGCCATAGAGTGATATCAGGGTTTACATTAAAACACTTGCACACTTGTGCAAGCTGTGTTTAGAAGTAGCCGTCAATGGGTGCTGTTCTCCTTATATAAGGCTTTATGTACCTGTAAACTCCAACAGTTACTGGACACTAAGAATGCTATTTCCTACTTGATTGCCCAAATACAGGGGGATGCAGCTGATGATAACTTATGGCACCCAGTAACCCTGAACAATCTTTCTGCATGTCAGTTCCATGCACTGCAGAACCACAGCTGAGCTGCTGCATTATGAGCTTTCCATTGCCCCTAGGATTCCCTCTTTTTTCATACAATTAACTTAAGATGTTTTAATATTACATAAAATGTAGAACAGATTGTGTTTTAATGCCATCTTATAACCATCCTTTCAAAACTATTTTTAACTAAATTATTTTTTGAGTTTATTCAAAGTTTTGTACTCAAATTTTAAAAATATTTCTTCTTATGAAATACAATGAGCTGTCTTTATTTTTTATATATGGGGGACTAAGCCATCTCACATTTCCCTTCTGCAGGACATAGATCAAAATGGCTGTCAGCTCTCACTGATTGGTTTGCTTTAGCTCAGGTTAAAAAATATGGGTGAGCATAAGTAGGAATTGCAGAATTTTAATTTACTATAAATAAGGTTTTAAGGTCTTGGAGGATGCAATTAAAATTCAGACAGGGTTCTTTGGATAGAAGTGATATCTTTTATTAGACTAACTAAATAATTGGAAAAATTGTTCTTTGCAAGCTTTCAGGCACAAACACCCTTCTTCAGGGATGGGAGAGTTTGCTGGTGTAATGAGTGCTCTTCTGGGTAGAACAGAAGCCAATATGCAAAATACAGGTCTGTGAAAATGCAAATACATGGTAGTGAGGTTCAGAGGGAATGGGGAACAATAGATATGGGGCAGGTAGTTTGGGTGGGGAGGGTAAAGGGGGAATGTTCAACTGGTGATAGAGTATAGCTGGTAAAATGCAGACAGGTTACCTGGGGTTATCAGATAGCAGGCAGGTCATAATGTGCCATAAATCCAATGTCTATTGAGTCCATGATTTTATGTATCCAGTAGATTTATGAAGTGAAGTTCGTAGGCTTGCTTACCAAAGGTGTTTTGTAAATTCCCTTTGAGGATTAGAATTTAGAGATTGGAGAGAGAGTGGTTGTTTTGTGAGAAATGTGCTGCCATAGGTAATTGGGTAGTTTTGTCTTTGATAGATTTCTGGTGTGCATTAATTCTGGTACACAGTTGTTGTTTGTTTTCTCCTACATATTTTCTATCAGGGCATTTAGTGCAGTGGATGAGATGTATTACATTTCTGGCGGTGCAGGTATAAGGTCCAGGAATAGTGATGGTTCTGTTGTGGGGTGTAATTATTGTGGGAGTGGTGGAGATATGTTGGCAGTTTTACATTTCTCATCCTGGCATGGTCTGGATCCATTCCTACCTCCAACCCTCCACCACCTACTTGTCTCACATTTGCTGTTCACCATTCCCTCTGATCCTTACTGCCATGCATTTGCATTTTCACAGACCTGCATTTTGTATATTGGCTTCTATTACACCCAGGAGAGCACACATTACACTAGCAAACTCTCCCTCTGCCTGAAGAAGGGTGTGCCCCCAAAAGTTTGCAAAGAACAATTTTTCTAGCTATTTAGTTGGTCTAATAAAGAGACATCACCTCTACCCAAAAAACCTTGTCTACCTATGTCCTTAGACCAACATGGCTACAACCAACAACCATAAAACAATTTAAAATTCAGTAATTCAAGGCGGGGGAGGGGGAGAGGAGGATAGAATTTATTAAAAATCTAGGTCTGCACAGATCTTTCTACAACAAACAAAGAGTATACCTACATAGTAAAACAACTGTGCCTAAATTGATTTAAACATTAATAGTAATTGAAACAAAAGCTTTTTATGGGTATTTATATTGATAATCTTGCTTATCCAAGTAATTCAGGAATCATATTAACTCCTGCTTAATTATGTAAAACAAATTAGTTTGAAGTCAGGTATGTAGAAGGTAGAGCGGGGTGGCATATTGGACTGCCTGGTTCAGAGAGGCATGAGTTTTTGTAGGCAAATATCCTTCATTAGATATATCCTCAACACAAATGTTTTCCTTATCAGATAATATTAGGTTCTGGCAGTATTGGAAAGATAGGAAAAATTAGAATTGCAACAAAACATCTGCTTTTACTTTTTACAAGATTGTAGGTAAAAATATATATTCTTGAAAATATACGAGAATTTTTTCTAATATATTTCCACTTCTTGCAGTTTTCTCAATTTTTCATGGCACAATATCCAAATTATGGACTTTTTCAAATTTGACAAGAGTTGATTATTTCATAGTACAAGCTTACAGGGATCAAATTCATCCTTTGTCCCCTTGTCTTTGATGAAAATCCATTTTTTTAAATTAAAAATGGCAGAAAATCTGTAAAATATCCTAATTTCAATGGAAGTATGGGTTGTTGTTCTTTTTAACCAGGACTAACAATATTATTTTCAGTTTTGTTTAAGGAAACTGCTATAATATTTATGCTACTGAAAAAAGAAAAATATTACACTTCACTTTAAATTGTCTGTGAGGTTATATTTATCTGTATTGCTCCAGAGATTATAAAAGAGCAGTGAATAGGTACTTTGCCTTTCAGAGGCTACCAAGCAATTCAGCCACATTTCAACCTTTTTATCAAAGCACTTGCATCTACTATTTCAAATAAAGAAATAACTTTATTATTGAACAGAGAAAATTAATCACTATCAAAGCACTTTAAATTAAATTGAAAGTTACAACAGAATAATTGTGACCCATTGGTATCTGCCAACTACTGCCTCAGATATATAAAATGGTTTATTTAAAATGGGTGTGATACATTTGATTTATCTTACAGCATTTTTCACCTGCTACTTTTTTCTTAAAACTCCATTTTATGGGCAATTCATTTTTCCCATTGACTTTCATCCTCGGGGTTAGGATTTCTGATGAATTCATAGATTCATAGAAAAGGAGGGCTGGAAGGGACCTCAGGAGGCCATTGCCTGCTGGAGGCAGGATAATCCATCCCATACATCCCTTATCTAACCTATTCCTAAAACTATACAATCAGACTTGTTTTGAGGTAGTTTAAAGGAAAGCAGAGGTCAGGAAGGTGTGCTGCTAATAGTACATAATGTTTTTGTTTTTACTCTATACCAGGGGTCAGCAACCCCAGGCACATGTGCCAATCATGGCATGCAAGGCTAGTTTGCGTGGCATACCACCACCAGCCCAGGCTCTAAGCAGCTGCTGCCAGCCACGGAGCCCAGGCTGCTCCCAGCAGGCAGCTGGGAGGCTGCAAGCCCTGCTGCAAGCAGACCAGTCTCCATGGGCTGGCTGCAGCTGGGAGGCTGCAAACGGCTGCTCTGGGTTCCAGCACGTCGACACTCCGGCACCTTCCAAGACAGACGTTGTGGTTTTTTCAGGACTCTAGCCAAAAAAAGTTGCCTACCCAAGGTCTACACGTATTACCTCCATCTTCCTATTTTCTAGCTGAAAGAGACAGGTTTTATACTCTGGGATCCTGGTTTTCTCTGATAAAAAAATCTCAAATTCTCTGATAAAAATGCAGATTATCTGGTAAAAACCTCAAAGTCCATGATTAAAATGAAATACCACTATATATGTATATAGATATCATTTGAACACAATGCTTTATAGATATATTTAAATTTTAAAGCATTTTGGAAGCCTACCAGTGCCTCAATAACTATAATAAAATAAATTCTAAATACCTATACATTTTGGAATTTGATTTTGGGTTTTTTATCATGGTAAATCAGAGCTCTGCCTGCCCCCTTCACTCACAGAATGCAGGTCCAGGCCCCTCACTCCCAAGTGAACCCCCCAGCTCTGCTGGTGCCCCCTCATTCCCACACCATAGCCCCCTGGCTCTGCTGGTGCCCGTCATTCCCTGCAATAGCTCCCCAGCCCTCCTAATGCCCCTCCCTCCCCACCCCTGGACCTGCTGGTGCAGTGTCCAGGGCAACAGGGCCAGGGACCTGGGTTTGCAGCCTCCTCCCCCCACAGCAGTGCCCAAGCCCCAGCTGCCACCCATGGGAGATGGCAGCTGCTGTAGTGACGTGGAGTATGGAGCCCAGCTCCCCCCCACTGCAGGCAGCAAAGCTGGAGCAGAGCCCATGGAGGGGGTGGGTGCAGGCTGCATGCTGTGGGCTTGAGTGCAGGCTGCTCATGGCTCAGTCCCACTCCCCACTGGGAGCCATGCATTCCAGCCTCAGGCCCCAAGCCCCACGCATAACCCAGCTGGGCAGCATTCCCATCCCTAGCCATGGTTGACTCCCTCCCTTCTGCTTTATGGGGGGCTCAATCCCCCCTCCCCACTACCATACTTACCTGGAGGAGCTGCTCTCCAGTCTGTCTGATGGCCATGTGCATATACATACACATGGTGCCTACTGCCTAACCACCCTCCTTCCACTCCCCTTGCAGGCTGGAACTCTGCCAGCTTACAGAGAGCTCTTTGCAAATGTGCAAAATCTGTGCGTTTCTCCTTTAAAACAAGAATTTCATGTTTTTCTTGGGTAAAGGGGGAAATCCACATTTTTCTTAATTTCTTATGGGAAATGGAAAACTTGTATCCCTGTTAATAATTAATATGCATCTTTTGTAGTAAGTAGTGCTATCACCAGAACTGACTCTCAAGGATATCCTAAGCCCCATACAGAGGCCCTGCACAAGGCTTTATTTTACAGTTAATGCACCCTTAGAACTGATGCTTAGGATTTAAATAAGATATTATATATAGGGTATGTAAAGTTAAGCTTCTAATTCCATATATAATGGCCAGATTTTCAATAGCACTAAGTAAATAGCAGGTTCAATTTAGAAATTTTAAAAATTAATTGAAAATCTTGTGTTCTTCAAAAAAACATTTAGTATCCTACATTTAGTATTCTAATAATTTAGTAAAATTATTAGAAAAATTAATCAACACAACTATTAGCCACAAAACATTATGAAAAATGAATATTGTTGATTATGTTGCTTCAGATAGAAACTTGGCATTCATTAGTCCCCTCTATTCATTTACATTGGTGGTCTATTGATATCAATGGATTTATATGAAACTAAATGGATTTATACTAAACTAAATGGGAGGAGGATCAGGCCTTCTAGCTAAACAATGCGTGCATATTTTTTCTTTGGTGATAGCCCCTTTTTGGTCAGATATTTGCTCACAATATTATTCTAAGACCATTAACTTCTCATTTTCACTTCCACCTCTCCATCTACATTGGTACTTTTTTTGGTTATTATTTCATTAAAGTAGAGTGTGACGTTGCAGTGCAGATTGACTGAAGAGGGATGCTCCCTTGGGGATAAAGCTAGGACCTGTCTTACAGAGACTAATCATGTGTTTGGTCTCTTGTGATCCAGGAAGATGAATCATGAAATCATTCTTGAAGCTATATGTCACTGCAGAGTGATACAGTAAAACCACTGTGCAATTATTCAAAATATATATTAAAATGTATTTATAATAAATTATGATAAATGAAAGACATTAAAGCCAATTAGATTATAGCTGGTCAGCCTTATTTACTCATAGCAGCTTTTGTCCTATTAGTTGATATAAATTGAATATCACCATAAAAGGCTGTATCAGGTTGCCTTCACATTAGTATTTATTTTCTTTAAAGAAAAGTTTTTATTTTTCCCTTTTTTTTGTAACAGTAATAACCCGGTGAAAACATTCTATTCCATTTACATTCTTTCTTCATATGAGAATTATGTTAATTTGTACTGTGTAGATAATAAAATATTTATTAAAGTATTGTTAGAATAATAAAATCTACTACTAATTTCCAGCAGTTATGGCTTTTCTCTCATTTTTTTCCACAAAATTGTAATTTTGAAGATAGTTTAATGTATATAGAAGTACATACACAATAATTAAAATAAGATTGTATCTCTTCCATTAGAAATTTCATAAACTATGTTTTAATCTCAGGACTGAAAAACAGGTGTATTTATTTTATTTACTTATTCTGTTTACTTGACAGGTGCAATGGAAGCAGAAGAGAGAAATCGCCAAATGAAAATGAGCAAGTACAAACAGGTAGCAGGATCAGACTCCAGGCTGGAGCAAGATTATCATACTCAGGCAAGGGAGATATTTTTTTTTTTTGAAAAGCATAAAAATATGATAATCCAACAATTGCTACTCCTCTGCATAGCCATAAACCAAGCTGTGAATCTTGTATAGGAATTTTATTGTTTTACTAAGAGGTTCTTATATGTTTGTTCTAAATCATTGAAAGAGGTGCAAAAATGTGTAAGGTTTTATAACATGGAACATAAATCTAAATAATGCTACAACTAACAAAAACATAATAATAATAACGTGTTTAAGAAATAGGAGTTAACTGATGAAAGGCAGTGTTCATTGACTTCAAAAAGTGAAAAATTGGCTATAAAAATTTCTGGTGGAGTAGATAGTAAGAGTCAAGATGATAAAAGATAAAAAGGAAGTAACAGAAAGATTCTAGAATTATATCTCAGTATAAGAAGTACTAAAACCTATGCCTGATTTTCATACTGAAGAGTTATCAGTTGCATCAGCTACCCCAATTGATATTTAAAGTTATATTGGCCTTCTGAAGAAGACACAGACATCAGAATTTTTATTTTGTCTAATAAAGTTTAGCTACTCAAAAGATATTTTTACCAATCTTGTCAGTAAACAAGACTCCAACTTACTTGTAGCAATTTGCAAAAAAAAAATAGTTGTTTTCATGGTAGTAGGTTATACATTTATTGTCTAAAATTTCCTGTTACTGGGAACTGGGTAGTGTTATATACCATGTGTTATTTAAATTTAAGATATTTTCATTTTTTTAAACTCCATTATGGGAAAAAAATATTTAGTGTCTTCTATGAGACTTCATTAAGTTCAGAGGTCTAGGGCTAGACTATGAGAAAAACAGACTTTAACAAATGAAAGCTTGCAGAGGAAGATAATTTTGTTGTAGACATATATGTTAATGAGGACTGACAAAAATAAGGCGTTTGAAATGTGAAAGCGAAGAAACCAGCAATTTTAGGCACTATTATTAGCTCTATAGTTAATTTCGGTTAATTTAGTAAATTGTTTTCTAGTAATGTGATTCCTAATGGTGAAAAATACGTATTGTGAGAGAAATAAATGTCTTGTGAGTAGTAAAAAGAATTAGAATTAAGTGAAACAAAAGGAAAACTAAATTTTTACATGTAGAACGTTTAATCCAGTTTATTTGCTCATAGGTATATTTGCTGCATAGCATAGCATATAAATTCATAGATTCATAGATATAGGGTCAGAAGGGACCTTGCAGATCTTCTAGTCTGACCCCTGCCCTGGGCAGGAGAGAAAACTGCGCTCAAATGACCCCAGCTAGGTAATTGTCAAGCCTCCTCTTGAAGACCCCCAAGGTAGGAGCCAGCAGCACTTCCCTTGGAAGTTAGTTCCAGATCCCAGCTGCCCTGACTGTGAAGTAGTGCGTTCTAATGTGTAGTCTGAACCTACTCTCTGACAACTTGTGGCCATTATTCCGAGTTACCCCGGGAGGCGCTCGGGGGAACAAGGTCTCTCCCATTCCCCGTTGGTCCCCTCTAGTAAGTTTATAGATGGCCACCAGGTCCCCTCTCAGCCTTCTCTTGTGAAGGCTGAACAGGTTAAAGTCCCGTAGCCTCTCCTCATAGGGTCTGCCCTGCTGTCCCCTGATCATGCAGGTGGCCCTCCTTTTGACCCGCTCAATGCTGTCCACATCCCTCCTGAAGTGCAGCGCCCAGAACTGGATGCAGTACTCCAACTGTGGCCTGACCAGTGTCTCATAGAGGGGGAGGATCACCTCCTTGGCCCTGCTTGTGATGCATCTGTGGATGCACAACAAGGTGTGGTTAGCCCTACTGTCCGTGTCCTCGCATTGGTGGCCCATGTTCATCTTGGAAACGATAATGACTCTAAGATCTCTTTCTGCCACTGTGCTTTTGAGAAGAGAGTTCCCCAGCCTATAGGTATGCTGCTTGCTTTTACTGCCCAAGTGCAACACCCTGCACTTGTCAGTATTGAATTCCATCCTATTCACATTTGCCCACCCCTGTAACCTGTCCAGGTCCAGCTGTATCCTGTCCCTCCCTTCTAGTATGCCCACCTCACCCCAAATCTTGGTGCTGTCCATGAATTTAAACAGGGCGCTTTTCACCCCCTCGTCCAAGTCGCTAATAAAGAAATTGAACAGTGCGGGCCCAAGGACCGAGCCCTGAGGGACTTCACTGCTCATATCCCTCCATGTTGAATATGACCCGTCTACCACCACACTCTGAGTGCGGCCCCTCAGCCAATTTGCTATCCATCTGACTGTGTAGGCATCAATGCCACAGTCACCTAGCTTTTTAATGAGAATGGGGTGTGAGACAGTGTCAAAGGCCTTCCTGAAGTCCAGAAAGACTACATCCACTGTGACACCTGCATCCAGTGATTTTGTGACCTGATTGTAGAAGGCAATCAGGTTGGTCTGACAGGACCTGCCCCTAATGAAACCATGCTGGTTGCCCCTGAGCATCGAGGCCCAGAAGCCTCACATCGGTCTCAGGGAAAATCCTTGAAAAAATCATTAAGGAGCACATCTGTGAAGGGCCAGCAGGGGAGATCACACCTAGGGGAAATCAACATGGGTTCATCTAAGGCAGGTCCTGCCAGACCAACCTGATGGCCTTTTAAATCCCTGGATGATGGTGTCACCATGGATGTAGTCTTTCTGGACTTTAAGAAGACCTTTGACACTGTCCCTCACCCCATTCTCATTAGCAAACTGAGCGACTGTGGCATTGATGCCTACACAGTTGGATGGGTCAAAAATTGGCTAATGGGGTGCACCCAGAGAGTGGTGGTGGATGGGTTGTACTCAACCTGGTGGGATATGAACAGTGGGGTCCCCCAGGGCTTGGTTCTGGGCCCTACACTGTTCAACATCTTCATCAGCAACTTGGACAAGGGGGTAGAAAACATGTTGTCCAAGTTTGCCGATGACACCAAGATGTGGGGAGAGGTAGGCATGTTCGAAGGGAGAGAGAGGCTGCAATTAGATTTAGACAGACTACAGAGGTGGGCAGATGGTAATAGGATGGGATTCAATGTAGATAAATGCAGGGTGCTGCACCTGGGGAGAAGGAATCCACAGCATACATACAAACTGGGGAGCTTCCCCCTTGTGAGCACAGAGGGGGAAAGGGATCTTGGAGTCATTATTGACTCTAGGATGAACATGAGCTGCCAATGCCAGACTGCAGCCAGCAAAGCCAACCACACCTTGTCGTGCATCCAAAGATGCATGTCAAGCTGGTCCAGAGAGGTGATACTCCCCCTCTACGTGACATTGGTCCACCCTCAATTGGAGTACTGCATCCAATTCTGGGCACCGCACTTTAAGAAGGATATGGCCTGCCTTGAGAGGGTTCAGAGGAGGGCCACCCACTTGGTTGGAGGGCAACAGGGTTGGCCCTATGAAGAGAGGCTGAGGGACCTGAACCTGTTCAGCCTCAGCAAACAGAGGCTGAGGGGAGATTTGGTGGCTGCCTACAAACTTGTTAGGGGAGATCAGCAGCAAATAGGAAGAGCCCTATTCTCCCCAGCAGCACCTGGAGTGATGAGGAACAATGGCCAGAAGCTGCTGGAGAACAGGTTCAGGTTAGAGATTAGGAGGTACTATTTCACTGTCAGGGTAGCTAGGATCTGGAACCAACTTCCTAGGGAAGTGGTCCTTGCTCCTACCTTGGGTAAATTCAAAAAGAGGTTGGATGAACACCTGTCTGGGTTCATGTGATCCCAGCGTATGCTCCAACCAGTGGCAGTGGGTTAGACTAGATCATCTATTCAGGTCCCATCTGACCCCTAACTACTATGAAACTATGAAACTGTAATCATCCCTGCTGCTGGCCCTTCACAGATATGCTCCTTGATAATCTTGTCAAAGAGCTTCCCCAGAATCAAAGTAAGACTAACGGGCCTATAGTTGCCCGGGTCCTCCCTCCTCCCTTTTTTGAAGATGGGGACCACATTGGCCCTCTTCCAGTCATCCAGCACCTGGCCAGAGCACCATGAGAGAGCACCTGGCCAAAGCACCACCATATAATATGCATGGCCTTGTAATAACACGTAGAAGGGGTTTGGGATCTAATATATATTTTATGTTGAGTTATATGGAAAGATAATTTCTAAATTTCTATATTATGGCCACTTTTGAAAGGAACTATGTTGTTTTTTTTTACATGGATGGATTTAGAACTGTTATTGCACTTTTCCATAAGAACCACTATGATCCTATGCAGTGTAGAAGTACAGTGAATGCACGGAATCTATCTACAATTTATTCAGACAATTCTCCTGCTTAGTCAGTAGCTGAATGTCATCATTAGTCACATTAGGTGCATCTACATGAGACACTTTATTGCGGAATTGACTAATTAGCTCCGCAGTAAAACGTCACCATCTACATGTGTGCCTCTATTAGGCTGGGGTAAACTAATTAACTCCACTGTAGAAAGTACTGCTCAACACAAGTAGTATCCTATGGTGGAGTTATTTATTTTGCCACAATACACAAGTAGACAGTGACTGGGGCTGGGTGGGGCACAAGGGTGCTAAAGTGTGGGGACTGCCTGCCAGCTAGCCTCACACAGTAGCACGCTTGTGCCCCAGCCAACCCCTCCACAGCATGTTCAGCTAAGAGGGAACAGCTCCAGGCTGGCAAGTTGGCCCCTGGTTCCCCTGCCAGCTAGGGCTGCGCCACCCTGGCTCAATGTGCTGTGGTCCTGGGTGCACATGTAAATGCTGTGCCTGGGAACAATAAACTCCAGTGTGAATTGTGCCAGATTTTATTGTTTTGCATTAATATCATGTGTAGATGCATCCATTGTGTAGTTCCTCACTTCAAAAGAGAGCATTGAAACTACTTGAGGAGTAAGAAGTATTTTGCAAAGAATACTCAATATAGCTTAATTTCAAAGAAGCCTTCCTTCTCTCTGCCTCTCTCTTCTCTCATTCACATTCAGTTCCTTCTGCCTTTCTCTCTGCTATGTGCCCATGTATGAGTTTGTTTTCATAATTCTCCTCTTAGGCTACATAAAGGTTTTGGGGGAAGTTAGATCACATTAAAAATGGCCACCTGATCTAACTTAGTTTGACCACGTGCAGACCCTGCCCTTAGGGTGCAGGCAGAAGTGTTGGTTTCCCCTAAAAATAGCTCCTCCTCCCTGCAAGGCTGCACAGTTTTCAGAATGGGAGGAAGGAAATGAAGCAGAGGGAGCTCATTCTAGAGGTTCCCCAGCCAGTACTGGAGGGTGGAATGGGTGAATTAGTCTTCCCCACCCACCCACCTTGGTGGAGCTCCTTTATACCTTCCCCACCCTCCAGCTGGGGCTGAAAACCCCCGAGACTGAACTCCCTTTGTTCCCTTTCCTCCCTCCCATTCTGAAAACAGTGACAGACTGGCAGGAAAGCAAACAGAAGATGCCCTGTTTTGAAACATTTTCATCTGACCCCTCATGCAATGAGGGGTCAGATTTTCACTCAATCAGCCATTTTTGAAGCTGTCTGCAGCTGTGCAGTTGTGTTTGATCACAGCTATAAACTGCTTTCTGTGTGGCCAGATTCAGTGAAAATTGTCACTCTTGTCTGTGCTCTTGGATACCTAGTCAGGTGGATCTAAGTGCAAACTGTACAGAAGTCCAGGAAGTTTAGATCAGTCTAAAAATGGCCAGCCTGATCTAAGTTAATTGTACCCCAGAGGTAGTCTTACGTAAATCAGGTCTGGAAAGACCTATCTAACTGAACTTCTCTACAGCTCCATGGCCCTTCTCCCTATCCCCTGTGGACCAGCCAGTCCCACTCCCTCCCCCCACACCCCTTCCTGCAAGCCACTCCCAGTGCCAGTTTTACCAGAATTTACTGATGCTAGGAGCTGAAGAAGCAAGTCAGGGTCAGGGGAGGGATGAGCAGTACTGGGGGCCTTGGGCTGGGGGACATTGTTTATCTTGGAATGGGGGAGTTGCTAAAAATAGCCCCTGGTCCTTGGGTGGGTGAGGACCTGCCCCCACCCCGCATTCTCCCAAGCCTCTCTGTGGACCTCACTAGCCCCCCTGCTCCCACCAAACCCTCCTTGACCCCACCAATACCCCAAGGACTCGGTTGCCCAATCCCCCAAATCCCCCCATGGACTCCACTTGCCTACTTGATCCCCCCTGCAGACCCAACTTGCTCCCCCAATCCCCCCACGAATTCTGCTTGCCCTCCAGTCTCATAGTTTCATAGACATTAGGGCTGGAAGGGACCTCGGAAGAACATCGAGTCCAGCCCCCTGCCCAAAGGGCAGGAAGTCAGCTGGGTTCATAGGATCCCAGCAAGATAAGCATCCAGTTTGCTCTTGAAGGTGTTCAATGTAGGCGCTTCAACCACCTCCGGTGGCAGGCTGTTCCAGACGTTGGGGGCTTGGACAGTAAAGAAATTCTTCCTTATGTCCAGCCTGAAATGGTCTTGTAGTAGTTTATGACCATTCGACCTAGTCGCAGGCTAAAGAGTCCCAGGGCTCTCAGCCTGTCATCGTAGGGTCTGCTTCCCTGACCTCTGATCATGCGCGTGGCTCTTCTCTGGACTCTCTCAAGCTTCTCCACATCCTTTTTGAATTGTGGAGCCCAAAACTGGACACAGTACTCCAGCTGCGGCCTCACTAAGGCCGAGTACAGGGGGAGAATGACGTCCCGGGATTTGCTTGAGAAGCATCTATGGATGCAAGCCAGTGTTTTGGTCGCTTTACTAGCCGCAGCATCGCATTGCCGGCTCATGTTCATCTTGTGGTCAATGATGACCCCCAAGTCTCTTTCTTCCATAGTGCTAGCCAACATAGCACTGCCGAGCCTATAAGGATGCTGCGGGGGTTTTTTCCCAAGGTAGAGAACCTTGCATTTATCGGCGTTGAACACCATCAGATTCTCGTCCGCCCACTTGCTGAGCCTGTCCAGGTCAGCCTGGATCACCTGCCTGTCTTCTGGTGTGGATGCTTTTCCCCAAAGTTTGGTGTCATCAGCGAACTTGGCCAGTCCACTTCTGATTCCAGTGTCCACATCATTAATGAAGATGTTGAACAGTATGGGTCCAAGGACAGAGCCTTGGGGGACCCCACTGGTCACAGGACACCATGATGAGTAACTTTCAAGCCCCTATGAACCCAACTAGTCCCCTAATTCCTCCAACCCCTCCACAGATGCTTTTTACCCTTGATCCCCCCAGCCCCACCTGTAGACCCTGCTAGCTCCCCTGATACCCCCAGACCCCCTGAGGACCCTGTTTGGCTCCCCAATCCTCCCAATCCCCTCCCCCACAGATCCCATTTACCCACCCAGTCTCCCCCAGAGACCCCACTTGCCCCCCAATCCTCCCAAGCCCCCTTCCTGCTATCTCTAGTAGGAAAGGGGCTCCTCCCAAGCCCCCTTCCCATTATCTCCCCCATCCTGATTTACCTTAGATCCTTAGATTGGGTGGTCATTTAAAACTCAATCTGACCTCCCCCAATTTACCCCAAAGTCTGCATGTACCCTTATGTTGGGATGAAAAGTCAGATATGTAATTGATAGTGTTGGAATGATGATGTTAGGTGATATGGACTTTATTTTAAAAGGTAATGCTTTCTTAATTACATAAGCCATATCCAGAAATGTATAGGAAATATTACTTCCTTGCAAGTGTTAACATTCCAATATTTAAAATAGAATGATTTCCCATACCAGATAGTTCAGGAAAAGTCATACACTCAAAATGATCTCTGAGTATGCAATAATATAAACTCTTAGAATGATCTAATACTATGATTTATATTATTATAAGATCTAATAATATAATTTTATACTTATATACTTATAAGTATATAATACGAATGGATCTGTGTTGTCTTGGCTCAAAGTGGCCAGTGGTATCCCTCAGGACCAGTGATTTTCGACATGTTTATCAATGATTTGGATGGGGGTGTTAAAAGCTCACTGGCCAAATTCATGGATTACACCATGTTATGGGGCAGTTTGGCCATGCCAGAAGACAGGTTGCTAATACATGTGGACCTGGACAGGCCAGAGAGTTGGGCAGACTGGAACCAGTTGAAGTTTAACACTTCCAAGTGTAAGGTGTTCCATCTGGGGGCAAATAACCCTCAACATACATACAAGCTCAGAGGTGACAGGCTGACCCGCACCATGGCTGAAAAGGACCTAGGGGTAATGACTGCTACGTAAACATGACTCGTTAGTGCAATGCAGTGGCCAGCAGGGCAAACAACATGCTGGCATGCATTGCCCGATGCATCTCATGTAAAACTAAGGAAGTGATACTCCCTTTGTACTCAGCGCTGGTGAGACCACAGTTGGAGTACTGCATCCAGTTCTGGGTGCTGCACTTCAATAAGCACATGGAAAAACTTGAGAGGGTCCAGAGAAGAGCCACCCCTATGATCAGGGACTTGCAAAGCAAGCCATATGAGGAAAGGCTGAGGGACCTGGGCCTCTTAGCCTAAAGAAGAGACGGTTGAGAGGGGACTTGATAGCAGCTTACCGCTATATCAGACAAGTGCATCAGGACCATGGTCAACATCTGTTCACTAGGGCACCCCTGGGGAAGACCAGGACCAATGGATATAAACTCCTGGAAGGCCACTTCAGGCTTAATACCAGGAAAAACTTCTTCACAGTCAGGGTGTCCAGACTGTGGAACAAACTACCTCCAGAGGTGGTGCAGTCACCTACCCTGGAGGTTTTCAAGAGGAGACTGGACAGTCACCTCATTGGGGTCACTTGACCCCAGTTGTCTTCCTGCCTAGAGCAGAGGGTCTAGACCCAATGATCTGCAAGGTCTCTTCTAGCCCCTAACAATCTATGAATATATGATTCTATGAATCTTATAAGATCTAATAATATAAGTTTGAGAGAGTTTTATATTCTCTTTTTTATCACTGTTGGTTCAGTTTTTCCTAGTTAAATGATAATATTCATGGAGACAAAATAAATCAGTGTTATTGATTAACTGGTTTCTATCAACCATCTTTTATAGTAGTGATTTGATATGGACAAACTCATGGTCTATGCATAGAACAGGTGTCTGATCTTCAGTCTCGCACAAGTGAGAGGTGAAGTATTGTCTTATCTTAGAGTATCTTTAACTAAGCCATGGATGACATGCAAATACAATGTAACCTGCTATATCTCCATTTTGTTTCTTTCTTTTGTTGGAAATTACCATCAAGAGATTCCCTCATAACAGCTATAAGGTGAGAAAAATAACTAGTTCATTGCTATGGAAGTACAAGTTGTAACAACATAAATAGGACAATTGGAAAGGTCATACTGAACCAGACCACTGGCCCATACTGTCCTGTCCTATCTATGCAAAGTTCAGTATAAAATTATTCTAAGAAAGATATAAGACCTCCATCATTGACAGTTATACAATATTTAACAAGCATGTAGAGAAAGGGTTTTCTTTCCTAACTCAGTGGCTCTTAGTAGTTTGCTGAAGTATGAAGTTGACTTTTTAATAAATGTAACCCTGGGCACAATGCTACCTGTGCCCTCAACTGAATAATGGGATCCTGGAGTACCCAGTAGCTGGTGGCCCTGCTCAGCTCCCTGGGTAACTGCTGCAGGGTCCCCGAGCAGAGAGCCTTCCCTTACAATCAAAGCAATCTTGCAAACCATTATAAAATTATTTTAATTATTTGCAAGATAACATATAACTAATACAATAAAACAAATAATGTTACACAACATAACCCAGTGATGGTGCCCCTCCCCAGTGTCTTCTTACTCATGGAGAGAACCATGGTAGGTTCAAGCAGTCTCTCCCTAGTCCTGTGTCATCCCTCCCGTCCTATGCTCACCCATTCCACACAGGGGCTTGTAGGAGGGTCTTCCCAGACTCGGAGTCTCCTGACAGGCAGATTCTCTTTTGTGTCTGCCTTGGCAGGGCTGCAAGGGGGACAAGAGGAAAAAAGGATACACTGTTTTTCTTTCCTATGTAGCTGCTAGCTGCCACCTCTGCAGGACTCTGGCAGGGGCTCTCTGAGGAACGGTCATGGCAAGGTCCTTTTCCTGGCCTCCAGCCTGTCTTTCACCCCTCCTGTTGTTCTCCTCCCCTAGAAAAACTGCTCCTCCCTTTTAAACAAGCCCTCTCAGCCAATCCTCCGCCAGGACTCTTTCCGGGCTTTTGCTAAAGTTCCTCTCATTCAAACCCCTGCTGGGGTTATATCACTCCTCCCACTTCAAAGAGGGCTGCCTCCAAAGCAGCTTCACTCACCCTCAGGGAAAACAATGTCCCTACTGGGACAAGCTTTCTGTCTCTTCACAATCTGCCCCTCTGCAGGGCAGCCCTTTCTATCCCTTCAGGGGAGTACAATTTTAATGCTGCTATATACATTTTTCTTTTAACTGGTGTAACTGGATATTTATTATTTAAATAAGTATCTAATCCTTTTTAGAATCTTACCAAGAATTGGACTTAGATAATATTCAGTGAAAGTGAGTTCCAAAAGTGAGTCATATGAGAGATGCCCTATTAAGTTTTTCAGTATAGATTTAATCAAGGCAAATAGGGAGTTTAATAAGTATATTGGGATGTGTAATATGTAGACTTACAAACGAAAGACATGAGAGGAGAAACAGGTAAAGGATGAGTTCAGTATTTTTGGTATTGGAAACAAAGTTGAAATTTGAATGACTGAGTTCTAGTGGAATCTGAAAGACATGGCAGGAAGAATGTGGAAATTAGAGAGCTAATATTATAGGAGAACACTAGAGTATCACAGGTATGTTTCAAAGATTAACATGAAAGACAGCAGCCAGTAGTTTTAGATTGCTTAAGTAATTTATGAAGTATTCCTCTAGCCTATTCCTAGGTCCAGTTTCCTCTGCCTTGACATCATAGGAAAGCTGAATGGGACCTCACAGAGTCATTTAGTCCAACCCCTGCTCAAGGCAGGATCACACCTGACTAAACTATCCCAGCCAAGTGTCTAACTGAGGGGTTCTCAAGCTCTGGCCTGAGTAACCTAGGAATCCAGCCCATGGGCGTTCCCCATTGGTTGGGAAATTTGGCAGCAGAGGAACAGTGGTATTTAATACCACCTCCCCTCCCCACTGCCAAAACGATAGAATAATAGAAAATTAGGGTTGAAAGAGGGACCTCAGGAGGTTTTCTAGTCCAACCCCTTTCTCAAAGCAGGACCATCCCAAGCCCCAGGCAGTAGTCAGAGCCAGGGCATGTCCCTTGCATGGTTTGATCATGCCAGGGCCATCCCCCCTTCCTCTTGTCAGCTGCTTTGGGGCTGGCTTACTCCTCCTTCCCCTCCCCCACCCTATCCAGGCCATGACCCTTCCCTCTGCCTGACCAAGTTGTGGCCAGGCCACGCACCCCACAGCTTGGGGTGGGCCATGCCCCCTTTCCTTGCATGGGAAGGGGGCATGGCCAGGTTGGGAGTGGGCCATGCTCCTTCCCTTGCATAACTGGTTTGGGGCTGGGCCACATCCCCTTTCCCCTGCAGGGCTAGGACATGCCCCCTTTTCCCCCACTCAGCCAAGCTGGGGCTGGGCCATGCCTCCTTCTAAATTGAGACCTTGGCCCACCCCCAATTGTGACCTTGGCCCACCCCCACTGGATGAAAAGGTTGAGTGCCACTGGTCTAACCTGCTCTTGAAAACTTCCAGGGATGGAGATTCCACAGTTTCTCTGTTCTAATGCTTGACTACCCTCGTAGTCAGAAAGTTCCTCCTAATCTCCAACCTACATTTTCCCTGCTACAGCTTGAGGCCATTATTCTTAGTCTTGTCTCCTATCTCCATCCTCTCTGTAATCACCCTTCAGTTATTTGAAGATTGTTATCAAATCCCCCATCAGTCTTCTCTTTTCCAGACTAAGTAACTATAAAGTCTTGAAGTCTTTCTACCTAGAAACAGGACTGTATTATTCTGAGGCAGTAGAGGAGATATGTAGAGAAGAGAGAAAGGCCAAGAATAGAGCCTCATGGCATTGTATAATAAAAGAAAAGTAATGGGAGTAGTAAGCTTTGTTATTATTGAGAAAGAAATAGTAAGATTCACATTAAAACTAAAAAATGGAGGAAACATGGTTTATGTTCATGGAATATGTTCATGGAACTTAAGAAACCCAGTGATCAGTTATGTTAACAAGTACAATTAGGCCCAATAATATCAAGAAAGAATAATCATAAGTGGAGGTAAGTAGTAAAAATAATATGTTATTTCAAAAAAGGACGGTCTAAGTATCATGAATTGGTTAAAAGCCAAGCTTTTGGGAACTGTATCCTCCAAGAAGGGTCAGAAGAGAAAAGAATACTTTCTTCAGAATCTTGTGTGAAAGACATATTGGTGATTAGATGGTAAGTGACCAAGGGTGAAATTATGATGATTAGTTTCATTTTGTATTGTTTTGCTTTTTGTCTTAAAATAGAGGGAAGTGTGGCCTATAGATGAATATAGATCTTTAGGCATGTGTAACTGCACTGGACGTAGAATTATTTAGCATTAATGAAGTAAAGTATAAGAGTAGTGAGGCAACTAGCAAGGACTGGGATTCTAGTGGGTCCAATGAAGTAACTGTAGTATAATCTATTAGTAGGACAGGATAACAAATTTATGTGAGAAAGGGGATATATTGAAAGATGTAAAAGGTCTTTTACAGCTCTGCTTTCTATAATTTTTACTGAAAATGAGATGAATGATATAGTTGATGTTCATATTTTAACAATCCCCCTATAAACCATATATATCATATATACTATTTATATTTTAAAAGTAGTATAATTCCAGTTTATATATAATGATGATCTAAGTCTTGTAGTTTCCAAAAGTTGTGCACAAAACACATTTAGAAACCAAGACCCTTTAATTTGGGAAAGTAGTAGTATCAAAACTACAGTAAGATGTTGATTTGCAATCTCATCATAAATTAACTAGCCAGTTTAAATTCTGAACAGCAAACTTCCATATAGAACACACATTCTATATGTATACATTTGGGTGAAATAAATGAGTTTGGGGAACTAAATGGGGAAAGATTCTAAACTGCAAAGGCATCATTCAGTCTTTTCACAATGTATTATTTCATCTCACTCTATAAAAGTTCCTATCTTTTTACTGCTTGAGGTATTTGCTTAAGTGGTGCATTTATCTGTGCATTCCTTTTTGAGCTGTGCTGTTATGAGAAAATATTAAAACATTTAATTTAATTTTGTAATGGAGCAAAATTTGTCTCTCTTTTTTTTTTTGGTTTGTTTTTGTTTGTTTTTGTATTTTGTTGTTGGTAAAAAAATATTGCATGTCTTATGAGTGGCAACCAAAAGAACATCAGAAATTACCAGAAGAGTAGTGGAGATCTTTTCCTTTCAGGCCATTGATACACCAATGTAATCAGCCTTCATACCATGGTAAAAATGGAGTGAACACATGCCATCCAGCCCTACCCATGGAATACTCTGAGAAAGACTGGGCAGAGAAACTACACTGGTGTAATTTACAGGGATGCATGGGTTGTATGTTCACAGCTTATTCTAGGGTCTTATTTACTCAAGACAAACAGGCTTTTTTTTACCTGATTCTCTCACCATTAACTGGTGTAATAGCTATCTGTGTGCAGCTGCCCCAGGATAACTTCATGCCTGCTTGCTTCATATCCCAGTGCAATTTATATTGGCATACAAAACCAATATAAATTATACTGAAATATGTATTAGGTGTCCATATCCTAAAACTTCAAAGCTCAGCTTCAAAGCTCAAGCCCTTCTCACATCTTCATACACCAGATGCTGGTGGTCTTTATCCTGTGTTCCTCGGACTGGTGAAACTTTTGTAGCTATGTGCTCTCAGTATGGGCTATAGGATATATATATAGCAAATCTTTGATGGAGCTATGAAAATTTATACCAACTAAGGATCTGCCTTTTGGAGCCTATACTGTAAGCTCCAGGATTAGTGATTGTTCTGTTGTGGGGTGTAGTTATTGTGGGAGTAATGAAAATGTGTTGGCAGGTTTTACATTTCTTGTCCTGGAATGGTCTAGATCCATTCGGTGTGCTTTGGGCCATAGAAAGTTTGCTTCTGGTGATAAGATTGGTGAGTTTCAGTGCTTGTTAAGGCTAGGATGGCTGATTCTGGGAAGGCTGGTTGCAGCATGGGGCCACGATAGTGGCACTGGCTGGAGCCACACCCGACCTGGAGCCACACATCCCAAGATTCTGTGGCACACCTGTTAATGTTTGATGGCACACCAGTTGGGAAATACTGTCATAACTAATGGTGTGCGATTCATGGGGATTTTCTTTTTGTACTACAGCAGTTCTTCATGTGGTATCTGGGTGGCTCTTTCAAAAGTGCAATCTGTCTCTCTGGAGGAGTGCTCTTGTTGAGTGAAAGCCCTTTTGAGATTTCTGGGGTGGCAATTGCTGGTATTCTCCTCATTGCAAATTCTGTGGTATCAGAGGACCTGGCTGTATATTACAGCTTTCTTGGTGTGTTTAGGGTGATTGCTAGTTCTGTGCAGATATGAGTGTTGGTCTGTGGTTTTCCTTTATATGGTTGTGAAAAGGGTGACTTCTGGGCCTCATGTTAGCTCAGGCCCATCCCTGTCTCTGAGCAAATCACCTGCCTTGCTCTCCTGCCACGCCGTGTTGTTAAATAATTCGGATGTTAAAAAGGCAGGAGTCTGCCCTTCAAATGCTCCAGTTGTAACAGGGCAATGTCTACATGCTTTAACCACCCCTAATGCGTCCCATATCTCACAGATGTTATGCTCTTATAGTAAACTGTTCCGGCTCACAGCCAAACCAAATCCAGACCTTCGTAAGGTCTCCAGCATATGGCCCCCACTCTCACAGGGGCCTCTTTCACTGAGCCCCCCCCACCACAAGGGCCTCTTTCACTCAGCCTTCTAGGCCGTATACACACCACCCTACTTCCATGGAGACCATTAGGCTTGTCCTCTCACACTTCAAGCAGCCCCAGCCCAGCCTGTTTGGCCTCGCCCAGAGCTCTCATTTGAGTGCCAGCTTCCTGATTCACTCACTGTTACCCCTCAAGCAGCCCTAGTCCAGCTTATTGGGCCACACACTGGGCCCTGATCTGAGTGGTGACTGCCTGATTTACCTAACTCTGGACTAACTCTGCCCTGGCCCCTCACAAGGCCTCTATGTCCCTTCCTGAACCAGCACTCCACCCCTTCATTTGGGGTCTGGGGCCAAAGACCCCCTTGGACTCAGCCACTTCCTCATAAGCTTATCTGGCCCTACAACTCTTCCCTTTCCCTCACAGGGCTCGGGGTTCCCCTCCTTACAGACTCAGGTGCTTCCTAGAGCATGCCTGGCCCCATTCACCAGGTTCGTCCACCCCTACAGGCTCAGGTGCTTCAAGAAGCTTACCTGGCCTAACTGCTACCACACACTCTCTCAAACCACCAGATGGCTGGGGTTTAGGCGCCCCAACTCACCTTGCACCGGGGAGGTTCTCGGTCCTGGTATTTACGTGGGGCCTGCCATGCCACCAGCAGTCCCACCAGGCCTCCCTATCCCAGCAGGGTGCAGTTTTACATCATGCTCAGGACCAGGAGCCTCCAAACTATCCCCACAGCTCCTGTCTTTACCTCCAGGTGTTTTGGGAGCAACTCATCCTGATGTTATCTCCTGGACTGCTCAACCCCGACTGTTGCCTTTCTGGCTGATGTTTGAAAATGGCCACCGCAATCAGCCACCTGGTAGCTGCCTGCTCCAGCCCTTAAAGTGATGGAGCACAAAAGCTGTTCCGGTACAATGGTGGTTTGTATTTTAACATTCCGGATAATGATCATAGTATATAATAAGGAAATGTTGGTCCTGGAGTACTCAAGACATAGTCTGATGGAGGGGTGATGGTTATTGAATTTGTGATGAAATCAATCAGAGATTGCAGGTTGTCAGTCCAAACGATGAAGATGATGTCTATATATCTTAAGTACAGCAAGGGTTTGATAGTGCAGTTCTTGAGAAATTCTTCTTCCAGATGGCCCATAAAAAGGTTGGCATATTATGGGGCCATTTTGGTGCCCATAGCTGTGCCCATGGTCTGGAGGAAGTGTTGGTTATTGAAAGTGAAGCTGTTCTATATGAGGATGAAGTGTATAAGTTCAGAAATATCTTTAGGTCTATACTCTGAATTGTAAACTCACTCTTGCAGATATGTAAGGCAGGCTTGAATGCCATCCTGGTTAGCTGGTAACACCATGGATGTTACCAGCTTATCCTGCCGTAAGCTGGTAACATCCATGGTAGCTAGGAGGGTATTGCTGGGAAGGAGGTCTATGTTTCTAAGTTTTCATAGCAAGTCTGTTGGGTCTTGGACAAAATGTGCTCTTTGGATCACAAGAAGTTTTAGGATGGAATCAATGAAACCTGATATTTCCTCAGTTAGTTCCTTGGTTGGCTATTATAGGTCTGCCTGGGTTCCCTTGTTTGTGAATTTTAGGGAGCATATAAAAAGACCCAGGGTTAGGTAGTGTTGTGTATCAAGTTCTGTATTTTTTCTTGTAGTTCAGATGGAAATGCTTTGATGGTGGTTTTGAGTTTTAAGGTTAAAAGGGAATTTGGATCTTCCTTTAGTTTTTCGTAGTAGGTGGTGATAGAGAGTTGTCTGTTGGCCTTTTTAATGTAGTCTTCAATGTTAGGGATATACTAGCTCGTCCTTTATCTGCTGCTTTTGTTACTGTTCGGTGGTTGGATCTTAGAGATTCGATGGCCCTTCTCTCTGAGAGGGAGACGTTGTTATGGTGGTGTGTGTTGTTGATTATTTCATTGTTCATGAAAGTAGTCAATATAGCAGTCAAGGTTTGAATATAGCAGTAAAAATTCAGGATGCTGGGGGGCAGACTGGCAGGAAAGAAATTGTGCTAGGAAAGAAGTAGAGAGCAAGGCTGAGGCAGGATCTGAGAATCAGTACTAGAGATGTGTAAGGTCAGAAAGCTACTGGCAGAATGGGATATACTATGTGGCCAAGTGTGCAGCTGCTTGGACTTCCCTTCAGTCTGAGGCCATGACTATTAGACAAATTGGCTAGACAGGTACCTTCTGAGCATCAGCTGGGACTGACCAGCTCATCAGGGTGCTTAGTGCTCCACTGATTGGTCTCTACCACCAGCTGTGAAGACTTAACTCTTACTTAACACTGTGGCATTAAGCTGATTAGCTGCACTTTATTTTCTGAACAGAATATGATAGCGTTTTGTATGTTTACTGGTCACCAATTTATTTCCAAATTTTGAATGTCTGTTTTATTTTATGTATTGTAGACTTGATAGGTACTATGACTAACATAATATTCAGATGTTGCATTCATTCAGATAGTGGAGCCATTGGTGCAGTACAAAAAAAATTAAATAGACTAAGGCTAGATGTCTTTATACAAGAACATTTTTTAATTCTCTTAGATGCTTCTAGTTTTATTTTGGCATCTGTTGCTGATTATATGTCTGGGAAACGGAGATACAAAGTTTTCCTTGTTCAAAGTGTAAAAGGACCCTATGATGCTGGTAAGCACTCCTAAAGATGAGAGACAAAACTGAATGTTTAACTTGGTTCTGAATGTGTATTGGTTAATTATTGTCAGAAAATGGAGGTTTTATTTATGTAAAATTTAATTTTTATTGAAAAACTGAATAAAAAGTAAAGTTCTGGACTGGAAACTAAAATTATGTTTTAATATTACAAAACAAGTCAAACTTTTCTGCAGAAATCATACACTTTCAACTGAAAATTTTGCTTTGTTAAATACTCAGCTTTCTATCAAAAAATAGTTTCAAGAGAAAAATTTTGACTGACCTTGTTAATGAGCTCATGTTACTTTTCAGAAAATGTATAGGTGTTAATTCTCTTGTTCTGACTGAGCTTTGAACAAGGCAGTCTTACAGCTGTCCTTCCTGAATTCCTGCT
>NW_005842978.1:170155-176907 GCF_000455745.1 Alligator sinensis | reverse complement strand
CCTGCTGAAAGTGTCATTGGAAAAGTGTTTTCATTTCCTATCCAAAGCTGCTATATAGTAGTGCTATAAACTCATAAACTGTTAATATATTTTGGCCCCTAAGTGGCTAAATGATCTCAGAATGTATTTTTTATATCAGTTTAATCTGTAAAATGTTTGGGGGTATAAGATTCTATACGCAAATAAGTAAATTTTGAAAAAAATATGGCCAAAGTTGTTTCAGTTGTCTCAGGCACACAATGATTATGCTTATTTTGATTAAAATAGTATCCTATTTGTATGAAGAAAAACTAAGACAAGCAAGATAGAAGGCAGTTTGGGGTAGCGCTTTAGGCTAGCTACCTCTCTCAAATGAAAGCAAGAAATAGAAGTAGGTGGGTGATATTTTGATAAATATTTGAGTGCTGATGTAAATGCCTCATAAAACAATAAAATTAATTTAGTAACTTAATGGAATGGATGAAGGGGTGGGAATATAAAGAAATGGGAAAATGAATATTGCATATCTAGTCTAGAAACATTTAGTCCTAATTAGTTGCTATGACAGACAGAACAGATGGAGAAAGAAAATTACTGACATTTAACTAAGAACAGCAAGGGCAGAGCACTGGTGGAATATAGTCCCAAGGTATTAGGTAAGCCAGGAACAGGAATTCAGTGGGGTTTTTTTCCTTGAGAAAGGTCAAGTCAGGCCTTGAGAAAGGTCAATTCAGACCTGTGTCAGCAAAAGTATAAAATGAGGATCAAGAAATCATTCGAGATTCACATGGGATCTACTAAAATGTATGGGTTTGAAAATGTGGTCCTTGATAGCAGCATGATGTGTTTGAGGAGATGTGGAGAAGATCCTCTGTTGATGCCAAATAATTATCTGGGGGGTACATAGTTAATTTCTTACTTTTCACCCCTTGCCCCGTGTATCAAAGACAATTTATACAGCAATGTGGTACTCATACGTGGCTGTAAATTACAAGCCAGCATTAGTAGAACTGTCCTTGGTTCTAAATCTAGTTCAATGTCTAGGTTTAGAACTGGGATTATTCACAAAAGCCAATTTGCCTGGAATTAAGAACTTTGTGAAGTGCTGAAGCAGCCAAAAGGGACTGTGCTCTTCTTGACCTCCTGCTCACAAACAGGGAAGAATTGTTGGGGAATGAAATAGCAGATGGCAAATTGGGCAGCAGTGACCACAAGATGATTCAGCTCAGGATCCTGAGAAAAGGGAGGAGGGAGAGTAGCAAAGTAAGGACCCTGGATTTCAGAAAAGAAGACTTCCACTCACTCAGGGAACTCATGGGCAGGATCTCTTGGGAAGCCAGTCTGAGGTTGGGGGGAGGAGTCCAGGAGAACTGGCTGTACTTTAAAGACGCATTACTGAAAGTGCAGGAACAAACTATCCTGATGTGCAAAAAGACTAGTAACTATGGCAGAAGACCAGCTTGGCTCAGCGAGGAACTCTTCAGTAAGGTAATCACAAAAAGGAAGCTCATAAGAAGTGGAAACTTGGACAAACAACTAGGGAGGAGTATAAGAGTATTGCTCAGGCATGCAGAGATGAAGTCAGGAAGGACAAAGCACAATTGGAGTTGCAGTTAGCAAGAGATGTGAAGGGTAACAAGAAGGGTTTCTACAAGTGTCAGTAACAAGAGGAGGATGAGGGAAAATGTGGGTCCCTTACTGAATGGGAGATGCAGAAAAGTCTGGTGTTCAATGCCTTTTTCACCTCACTCATTGCAGGCAAGGTCAGCTCCCAAACTCCTGCACTTAGCAGCACACTTTGGGGAGAAGATGAGCAGCCAACTTTGGTGAAAGAACAGATTAGGGACTATTTAGAAAAGCTGGACATATACAAATCCATGGGGCTGGATGGGGTGCACCTGAGTGCTGAGGGAGTTGGCTGATGTGATTGCAGAGCCACTGGCCATCATCTTTGAAAACTCATGCAAATCAGATGTCCTGGATGATTTGAAAAGAGCAAATATAGTGCCCATAGTTAAGAAAGGGAAAAAGGAGGATCCAGGGAACTACAGACAGGTCAGCCTCACTTCAGTTCCTGGAAAAGTCATGGAGCAGATCCTCAAGGAATCCATTTCTGTTTTCTTGGAGGAGAACAAGGTGATTAGAAACAGCAAGCATGGGTAACGAAGGCCAAGTCATGCCTGCCCAACCTAATTGTCTTCTGTAATGAGAGGACTGGCTCTGCGGATGTGGAGAGACCAGTGCATGTGGTATACCTTGATTTTAGGAAGGCTTTTGATATGGTCTCCCACAACATTCTCGCAGGCAAGCTAAGGAAGTATGGGTTGGATAAATGGACTGTAAGGTGGATAGAAAACTGGCTGGGGCATTGGGCTCAGAGGGTAATAGTCAATGGCTCGATGTCTAGGTGGCAGCTGATATCAAGTGGAGTGCTTCAGGGGTTGGTCCTGGGGTTGGTTTGTTCGGTATCCTCATCAATGACCTGAAAGCTGACATAAAGTGCACCTTCAGCAAGTTTGCAGATGACACCAAGCTGGGCGGAGTAGTAGATACACTTGAGAGTAGGGTTAGGATTCAGATAGACCTAGACAAATTGGATTATTGGACAATAGGACATCTCATGAGGTTCAGTAAGAACAAGTGCAATGTTCTACACTTAGGGCAGAACAGTCCCATGCACCAGTACAGGCTGGGGTCTGACTGGCTAGGCAGTACCTCTCTAGAAAAGGACCTGGGGGGTTACAGTGGACCAAAAACTGAATATGAGCCAACAGTGTGACCTTGTTGCCAAGAAGACTAATGGCATACTATGCTACATTAGTAGGAGTGTTGCCAGAAGATCAAGGGAAGTGAATATTCCCCTTTATTCAGCACTGACAGAGAGAGGATTTAATATCAGCTTTCAGCTACCTGAAGGATGGTTCCAAAGAGGATGGAACCATACTGTCTGTCAGTGGTGACAGATGACAGAACAAGGAGCAATGGTCTCAAGTTGCAGGAAGGGAAGACTAGATGACCTCCTTAGGTCCCTTTCAACCCTAATTTTCTATGATTCTAAGAACTATATGAAGTCATTTTATCACAGCCTTTACTTTTATGAAGGAAGGAATATAGTTGCCGCTGAAATGCTGGGCTCAACACTGGTAGGAGTTTTGCCATTTCATCAGACTTTCCAGAGAGCAGATCTTATTCTTTCCTATATCCTGTCTTTGCCATCTGTTATGTAAGAATAAAAACTGTGGAATTCTCTCAGATTTTCCACAGTATTCCATATTTTACTTTACCTCCCAGAATATTGTATATATATTATTTCTTAGAGGTATGTAAAGAGACATTTGTCATGACTTTTAATATTTGTGTTGAAGGTATCAAGGACATTTAACAACCCATTAGCAATGAGAATAATCATACATTACTTGTATTCTCTTGGAATCTGATTCTATATTGTTGAAATCAAAGAGCAAGATAAGGATCTAGGAACCCTCTTCTATGTAGTTCTTTCCTTGTAGAATTTTTTCTGCCTCCATTAACTTCCTTTTTTTGAGAACTCTACTAAGATGTGGTATTATAAATGTGATACTTCTGCCTACCTTCAGAAGCAGATCAAGCACTAGAAAAGAAAGTTTTCATTTTTAAGAAAATTCACTGTTTAATGTTAAATAACACATAATTTAATAATAAATCAGGAAGGATATCCTATAGCTCACACGAAAGAAATCAGACTGTTGTCATTGACTTCAGTAGGAGCATACTGTGTTCAGTGAAAAAAAACAGCAAAAGAAGAAGAAAAATGTATCATGTGGTGAAAAGTCCTAAATGTGGATGGAGGTACGATTATTTACAAAAAAGTAATAAAGAGCTATACATATTTATAACCTGAATTATAAAAGGGTTGGATTATTGAAATGAAATAAAATAATCTATTAGAACTCCATGATGCAGTGTAAAATTAAATGTATAATAGAACTATCAAATGAAGTCAATCATAATTCATCAATAATCAAAATAAACTACAGGGAATGCTCAAAGACATCAGTAAAATTAAAGTTCTTTCAAAAAAATTATTTAGATATTTATCAAAACACCCTTCTGTCCTTTTCCTTACCTTAGGTCACCTCTATGTGTTACAGGTATTGCACAATTACCTGGAGACCAGCTGCACATGCAAAGTAGCTAACACACAATAAAAAGCTCCAACCAGCTGTCAAGTTATACCTTGAAAATGTGTACTAACTTTATAGTTGGTTGCTATCGAGCTTTAATTTGCACACGTAGCTGAGTCTTCCTTGGAGCTCAGAGCTGCATCAGCAGATGGGGCTCCCAGGCACAGGGGTGCACCATATCCAGCATAAAACCCCCAAGCTCTAGGGCTCATGGCAGCTGCAGTCCCCAGGGTCTGGGAGTTTCCCACACCCTGAGCCCTAGGGATTATGGCATCCCCAGGGTCCAGGGCTGCATGAAACCCCTAGACCCTGGGGATCATGGTTGCCATGAACCCTAATGCTCCAGGTTGCAGGAAACCCCTAGGGCTGCAGGATCACTGCGATCCTCTGGCCCCAGAAGTTTCCCACTCCCTGGTGCAGAGGGATTGCCCTGCAGCAGTCCTCTGGCCTTGGGGGTTTACCCACACTCCCAAGGTGGAGGGATAACCTTTGCAGCCATCCTCGGGCGCTGGGGGCTTCCTGCACTCCTGGGGTGGGGTAGGGGGATTGCCTCTGTGGTGGTCCTGTGGTCCCAGGAGTTTCCTACATCCTTAAGACAGGGGGGATTGTCCCTATGGTGATTCCCCCATGCTCTGGGGGTTTCATACACCGAGGAGGAGGTGGGGGGTAGGGACATCACCACAGTGGTGATCCTTCAGCCCTGGGGGTGCATAGAGTATCCCCTGGCTGGGTACCCTTCAACTGGGGTGCACGGGGCTCCCACCTGCAGGAACTTGCTTCTTGCCAGTTCAAGGTGAGTCTGGGATCGGCTTCCCCTGCGCTGGCAATAAGGCATGATGAGATCTAATGTGCAATCCCACAATTGCTCCTCCTGCCATGCACATGTGGCATGGGAGGAGGTGCATGGTGTGAATCGTGCATTAGATCCTATCATGCTTTTATCTGCATGTTTGGAGGGGGCTTCAAAGACTATTTGATTTTTCGTCTACAAACCATTTTGTGTTGTACATGGAAAACATGTTTTGAAAAAGCTATACCACTTTGGAAAAAAAATCTTGTGTCAGTCAAACCTATATCGCTTTTATTACAGAGCTCAACATAGTAGTATGAGCTTGTAACAAATTTGTAACAAGTATTTAAGGCTTAATTCCCAAATAGATTTTACTTTTTTGTGCTTTTCAAAAGAATAACAATAAAATGATATGCTGTTTCCTAAATTCCAGGAAAGATAACTGAATTCTTATAAGCAGACAGCATCTCAGGGTTTCAAGGGCGGTTTGGAATTGGTAAATAGAAAGGAAGTAATCTTGGTGGAGTTTAAAAATAATTCCCTGGCATAGTATAAGGAAAAGCTGTGCAAATAAAAGTGTCTCTTTAAAATGACATCTACAACTTAGAGTCTTACCTTTTGAAGTCATAAATACCTTTAAATATTTTTTACAATGGTATCAACTAAGCATTCCAGTAAAATTCTTTTCTGAATTATTTTTTCTGAGGTGGTCTAAGTTCTTTGTGCAGTTTCACCTGGATATAACATTCTTTATTTCTTAAAATGCTGTGTATTGTTGCTTTGTTTTATATAACAGTACTGTTGTCTTACTGTTTTATGTAACCTAAAGCAGAGTTTGAAATGAATAGTTATTCCTCCTGGCAGTTATTTATTGCATGTTGCTTATTTAGATTTATTATAAAAAGTGACTACAGTTTGAGCTTGAGGTTAAATAAAATATTCAAATTATTACAATATTTGCAAAGTATTAGAGGGATTTCACCAGCCAAGGTAGTAAACACTTTGTCTCTCTCTTGATTTCTTTCTTTTCCAGAGGTAGAGTGCAGAGGGATTTGACCAATTTTTCAGCTCACTGATAAAGAGATCTACAAAACCTTTCCCCGTAGTTCTACTCAGGTTCCCAAAGTAAAATAATTATTGGTATTACGGGAATCTGTTTGCAGGGAAACAGTTTTGTGCTTTAGGAAATTGTATCTTGTCCATCTGGGCATCCTAGAGTACTTAGATTAAACTGGGCCCATCTACATGTGCTATTAATGCATTTTAGGCTTACTGCACAGTAAAATGCTATGACCCTTTTGGGAGCAGATTTGCTCCCAACAGGAGCAGCCTGGTACAGGGCTGCTCCTGCCCTGCTCTGCCTCCCTGCAGCAGCCAAGCTCCCCCAGGTGCTAGCCCAGAGGCTGGCAAGGGACACAGGGGGACGATCCCAATGTGCACAGGGCCAGGAAAGTTCTGGCAGCTGCAGTGGCAGCCGTCTTCTGGCCCTGTGCACGTTGAGCTGGAACCTGTGTGTATGGAGCAGGAGACAGCTGCTGCTGCTGCAGCCGGCAGAGCTTTCCTGGCCCTGTGTTAACTGGGACTTACAGCTGCCAGTGAGCCCCTCCCAGGTGGAACTTTCCTGCCTGGCAGGAGGTTCACCAGTATCAGTCCTGGGTGTGGAGCAGCTACTGGTGAGCCTCCAGCTGGGCAGGTCCCCCCACTCAGCAGGAGACTGGCTGAGAACTGTCACACAAGCAGGGCAGATGCCAGCAAGCCCTGTGCTCCCCTGCTCATCAGGGGACCTGCCAGCAGCTGCCCTGCTTGTGTGACAGTTTCCT
>NW_005842978.1:155303-170124 GCF_000455745.1 Alligator sinensis | reverse complement strand
TCTTTCCCTGGAGCAGCTCTGTGCATCACGTAGTGGGGGACTCCAGAGAGTGAGCAGGGGTTGGAGTCCCAGCTCCGCGCCACACCGAGCTGCTCCAAAGAGCTGGGTTCCCCACTCACTCCCTGGAGTCACTCTCTATGCCATGCTGGGAGCCAGGAGCTGGGACAGGGGCAGAGAGCTCCCCAGTTCTGGCGCTGATCAGTTCCTGAGAGGAGCCAGAAGAGCAGCACCACGACTGGGGACAGAGAGCTATATGTCCCATGTGGGCCCGTACTGCCTAGGCTGACCAGGAACAAATTTGCTCCCAGGCAGCATCTACAAGTGTAGTAGTACCTAGTAACTGTCCTTAGAGGTACTAGTTAACTATGCAGTAACCAAATTTACTGCACAGTAAATGCTGCCTCACATATAGACTTTGATGCTTTACCGCACAGTAGATTAGTTTATTGCACAGTAAAGTGTCTCATATAGACATGGCAACAGTCAACTTTCTGCTGATTTCCTGATTTTATCCTTTTGCTTCTACACATTAGTCATCAGAAAAATAGTAAGTTGGTAAATTTTGTAGAAGTCCTGCAAGGTTTTTCCTGAGCATCAATAAGAATAGAGACTTGGGAAAAAAATTGTGTATAACTCTGTAATCTTATATTTAGAACTGTGTTTGAAAGAATATCTGTGAAAGTCCTAGGACTTTTGGCATGGAGGCCTACAAAGATATAACTAAATCTTGCTTTTGAGCAAATGTGCCACTTACTGCCCTGAGGCATTTCCACTAATGGGAATAAAAACTCACCAGATGGTCCATGTGAAGATACAACTGTTCTGTTTGGCAACAGTTTCACTGAAACTGTTGACAAGGACCTGGGACACATTTTTAAAGGGCACAATTAAACTTTTATATTAAGAACTGAAGTTTAAAGTGATTATAACCTCACCCTGCTGTCCTCCAACCAGCAAGCTTGTTGAAAGATTTGTTGGATCATAAATGTTAAAAAAAAAAATGTGTTGACATCCTGCAGATATGTGACATGATTTTTATACACATACCATGATTGTGGCCAGAAACATTTGGAAGAAGGCACAACCACAGAGAAAATTATACTGTAATGAAAAGAGAGATTTTAGAGAGATTCTTTTGCTACTATCTTTGTGGTCCATAGTTAGCAAAGCAGCAGGACTTGACAAGGTCCAGAATTTTTATTTTTTTTGTAATATGACATCCTTAGCTCATGTATAATAGCTTTAGGAAGCAGTAGACATAGCATGTGAACCTTCTGCAAAGAACTTTTTTCCAGCTACTCAGCTGGTCTAATAAAAGATATCACATGTACCCATAGAAGCTTGCCTGCCTGCTCTGGAGATATTGAAATCTTGAGGGCACAAGAATTTTAGTTAAAGGGATTAAATTCAACTCTACTTGTGAAAGAGGACTAAAAATAATCAGAAATGGAAACCATTGTGTTAGCTGGGTTGACTGGCTTAATGGTAAACTGTAGTAAGTGTGCCCAGGTTCACCAGCAGGTAAAGTATTTAGGAGATGTAGTGAGGAAAGTAAATTATGATATGCTTTGGTGAATTTTTTTCTCCAATGTTATTACTATTACATCAATATAAAGAAGTAGTAGGCATATGACTTGAACCCCATCCAGTAGAAAATTCCCTTGGAAAGAATTATACTAAGATGCTCCTGGGGTAAATTATACCAGTGTAGATTCTATCTGTCTGCATTCATACCAGGATAGTCACTTGCTAAAGGCAAATAAGCTATTTTTTGTTCCCCTGCTGCCTAGTGGCATGGTTCAGTAATAGTTGTCTACAGTGTAAACTGCTCTGGGATAGCTGCATGTCTGTTTATTCCTAATCTCAATGCAAGTTACATGAGTACACACACCAAGAGGGTTGTGTGTATGGGTTTGTGTATGTCCATGTCCATGCCTAAAATAATAATTAAGCAACAAACAAATGAATGATAAATCAGGTCAGAGATTTCCAGGAATATGTGAGTTGGCTGAGACAATGTAGTCCACATTTTCCACAAATGCAGTTCCCTTAAGTAATCAAACTTGAAAGCAAAGATCTAAAAATGAACCAGTCCATTTTCATTTTTTTTCTTTTTCCTGCCTTTCTTTATTACTACGTAATGTGGCAAGGGAAGCTGCACAGAAGGTACATATTTTTCTACTTTTTAGTTTTTCTTGGTAAGATCAAGAAAATCACTTCTTATTTTTTCTTGATAAATGCTTTTTCTTCTGAAGTTCCTGTCTATTTATCTGAACTCTTCTCTTGCCGTAGATTTTAAAGTTCTTTACTGCTACTCAGTGACTTCCTAGTTTTATCCTGACTACTGTCCTTAGCTTACATTTCTGATTACCGGTATTATTAAGGAAGTTCCTATTGGACTTTTTAAAATTTCTCTCTGTTCTGGTAATCTGAATGCTTCCATCAGACCTGGAAGTAGATTTTGATGAAATATTGCTTCCTTAGTCATTATAATCTATCACTTCACTCAGATTTATAACACATCCAGGTGGAAAAGGTTGTTTTGCAGCAGATTCTTTCCTGACAGGTAAATCCCTAAAATGGAAATTCCTAAAATGATACCAACAAGTTTCTGGCATTTTTATCATGTTTTAATCTATACTCTGTATTTTATCAATTGTAACTGGAATTCTCTACAGGAGTGCAGAAGATTAAAATGGCATCCATTCCTTTCTTAACAACTATGATCTAACTTCAAAACCCTCAAGAGAAAGTTTTCTCAAAATTCATAAATTCTAGCTCTGAGGAAGAGTATGTTTTTGTAAAAAGGAATAGAACTACATGGAATTGTCTTGGTGGAAAATTGGTGTGAATGGGATTTGAATTGGCCTCAGATTTTAGATTTCTTTGCATCAAAAAGAGGTTCTGGTACAGCTGGAGTTAGGATTGTCTTTATTCTTCCAAAAATAATTTCAATGTGGGGAAGAAAAGCAGGGACAACACTTTATTCTTAAAGCTATTCTTAAATTCACTAGGATTTGTGAATACCTCGTGAATCTCCCTACTCCTGAGTTTATTTTAGGACATAGTTATTCTACTTAATATAGCCCCAGAGTCGCATATAGTGCTGCTTTATTTTTATTTACATTGCTGTTCTGCATCCAGAAAGCAGATGGTACTCTTCTGGCTCACCTCTAGGGCTAGGGACAGACATTTAAAAAGCCTGAGCCTGAATTGATTCAATCTTTGCAGGCTAGTCTAACCTGGCTAGGCTGAACCAGTTTGTAACTGTACAAGACATTCTGGACTGAGAAAATGCAGGCACATGCCTGCAGTGGCTCAGGCTAGAAGCTGGGGGGCACTAGAGGAGCCCTCCCTTCCCTTCCACAGTGCTGGGCTGAGGGGGGCGTGGCCAGGCCCCAACAGGATGCTCTGATTATGGAGGGGTGCCCCCTCACACTGCTCTTGACCAGCCCAGCAGGGAGTTAATAACACAACATTTAGCAACCCATCTAAACAAAACAAAAGGCTCTCTCATTAGTTCAAGCTCTTCTTAAACAACTTTATCCAAGGAGGGAATGGAGGGACAATACCAGTTGATTAGCTTCAAAAAGCCCTAAGTGGACACTGTCCTGTTTGCCTTATACAGACACCTCTCAGCAGTAGCTAGCACACCACATGTTTGCTACAGCCTATGCTGTGGAAGAGGGGAGGGGGAGGAATCCCTGCTTAAGCAGGGAGTGGTGAGAGAGGGATTGGGGCAGGGGGAAGCCAGGCAGACACTGCTGTGCCTGCAGTCTCGGCCAGAGCTCCATCCAGGGAGCAGAGGGGAGGGCCAGTTCAGCTCTCTGGATCAGACAGCCCCGCCCAGGGCTGAAAAGCATCTGGGATGCTGAGGTGTTCTGGTTTAAGTTAAACCAAGAAGGGGTCTGGGACAGACACTGCATATTCCAGTTTGACCCCAAAAAACTGATACTACATTCAACCAAGTTTATCTCAAACCGGTTTCAGCCATTTTTAAACTGGTTTATCTGCACTGAACATCTGTTCTGTTACAGATTTAAACCAGTTTCTGATCACTTAAACCGGTTTATGTATACTGTCTGTTCCTAGCCTAGAAGCTCATCCTCTAGAATTGCTCTTCTCCTCAGATGATGCTGCAGAGGTAAGTTCAGTGGCAGGTGTGTAAGCCTTGAGCTTGCAATCTGTCCATCAGCTTTTGGAGTCTCTTGACTCATGGTTTTTCTCAGTGCTGTTGCTCCCAAACTGGACAGTAGGATTGTCTCAATCAGGTTATGGAAGCATCTTCCTTAGGGCTTCCCTTTGGTTTAGGACTTCTCAGATAAGACAATCATGTACTTAATACCTAAATGCAGGATCAGAGCTGGTAAGCAACAGATGTCAGAATCCCAAGTAAGAATGTACAGAGGCCATTGAAAAAAATAGTATTTTCTCCAAAGGTTTGGAGAAAATACATGCATGGGTTTTGTACTGTCAGGAAGCTTATTTAGGTATCTACATTATTGGCCTGATTTTCAGAATAGCTTAGCACATACTGTTAGCATTTGTGTAAATAGCAGCTGATGGGACATAGAACCCCTGAAAATCAGATCACTTTTTTAGATGTGTAAATATGTACACACCACATTTTCTTGCGCTGCAACTGCGTGACTTTTTGCATGAGCTGGTTTTCCAGATGCTTTAAAAGTTTTTCTGGCACATTAAACTAAAACTCCTCGTACATAGTTTAGTTTGGCTTGCCAGGAATTAAAGCGTTGCATCCATGGATTCATTGCGTGCAAACACAGAGGCTCTCAAAGACATGTAATGAGCCTCTTTGTCCACCAGATGGTACTGCAACTTTTTTGTAGTTCACGCCTTTGAATTGCTTTTGCTTTCGAATTGCTTCCACTTTTTTTTTTCTTTTGTGGTTTGCTGGCTCCCTGCTTCCACAGCTGTGTGGCAAGGCATGGGCACAGGGTGGGTGGGGGGCCCTGGGGCAGCTCTGGCCCATCCCGCTCTCCTGTGGTGCTGGCCAGGGACCCGGCTTAATTCATTTGAAAACTTAGTGTGTGTAAACACAGATGTGACGCTCCAAAATAAGCAAGTTTAAATTTTATCAACCTATTTCATTTAATGAGGATTAAAACCCATGGTGTGTGCAGGTGCCTGATATGAGCAAGATACAGCCTTATCACAACATTAATTTAGTTTTGGTGAGTATACACTATACATATCTTTTTGGTACATCTCTTATCTGTATATGTTTGTCTGTAGAACAGTTTGGAAATTTTATGATGAATGCTGCAATATAAATGTAATTTTATTGTCATTGTTAGAGTTAGTTCTTTTCACTGTTATCATTTTATTTAATTTTGTTGGCTTGCTTCATGGGGTAGTTGTTACTGAGGTTTTAAATAAAAAAAATCTAATGAGAATAATTAAAGTGCTGTATTGTAGCTGAAATTTATACAGCCTTCTGAGGCTGCAAAATGGGGTAGAAATTTCCATTCAAATCATGAAGCAGTCCCTGAGTTGTTGACCCCTAAGTGCTCATGGAGATACTATTAGCTCAGCAATAACAGAGACAGATTCAATCTGCTTTAATTGCAAAAGGTTAGAAAGTTTCTTGCTATGTTGGAGCAACATACTTTAGTCTGTAGCAGCCCCTCAGCATTCTGATCCTTTGGTGCAATAGAAAGATTGCCGAGAGAGAACACATTATATCAATATGTTCCAATGTAAATGCTAACAAATTAAAACTGATGAAAAGAACACAAGAAAGAAACCATGCTCATTAAACAGGAGAGATTTGGAAATCACTGACATTTTTAATTGCCTAAACAGTTTAGTGATAGTTCAAGATAGGTTGGTAATGCTAGATTAAAACTATATAAATAAATAAAATGTATAAAAATACAATTATTTTTAAACTGTGTGTTCCAATATAGAAATATGTATAAAAAAATTAGAATTCCATGTAACCATGTGCTTACATAATGACATTTCATGGAGATACGAGAAATGTTTGCACTGTTGCTGAAGGGCAATTGTAATAGAAAATAGAATATGTTTGTTTTCTAGATTTAATAAGGCTCCTGTAAGATTTGTTACCATGGAAAAAACATTTCCTTGCCAATGCAAAGTAACCAGAAATCAAATGAGCTTTTAAATATGAATCTGTTAGAATCTTATTGGTACTTTCACTATCACAAACGATAGAGATCTCAGATGTTTGGTGTCTGATACTATGCTTTTGCTGGTATAATAATGAAATTTTATTCTTTTTTCTGAGACTGAGGTCCTGGAAAAAATAACACCATAGTTTCATAGTTTCATAGTTTCTAGGGTCGGAAGGGACCTGGGCAGATCATCTAGTCATGGCAGGAAAGAGTACTGGGGGTCAAACGACCCCAGCAAGATGGTCATCTAACCTCCTCTTAAAAACCCCCAGGCCATTATTTCTTGTAACCCCCAGGGGCACCTTGGTGAGTAGAGCCTCACCAATTCCCTTCTTTGCCCCCATGATGAATTTATAGGCAGCCACAAGGTCGCCTCTCAACCTTCTCTTGCGGAGGCTGAAGAGGTTCAGGTGCCCTGGTCTCTCCTCGTAGGGCTTGGCCTGCAAGCCCTTAACCATAAAAGTGGCCTTTCTCTGGACCCTCTCCAGGTTATCCACATCCCTCTTGAAGTGTGGCGCTCAAAACTGGATGCAGTATTCCAACTGCGGTCTGACCAGTGCCCGATAGAGGGGAAGTATCACGTCCTTGTTTCTGTTTGTCATGCGTCTGCTGATGCACGATAAAGTGCAGTTAGTTTTGCTGATGACTTCGTCGCACTGACGACTCATGTTCATCCTGGAGTCCGCTAGGACTCCGAGATCCCTTTCTACTTCCTTGCCACCCAGCAGGTCATTCCCTAGGCTGTAGGTGTGCTGGACATTTTTCCTCCGTAGGTGCAGCACTTTGCATTTCTCCTTGTTAAATTGCATTCTTTTGTTTTCTGCCCATTTGTCCAACCTGTCCAGGTCTGCTTATAGTTGTTCTCTGCCCTCTAGTGTGTCCACTTCTCCCCACAGTTTTGTATTATCCGCAAACTTGGACAGAGTATGCTTCACTCCCTTGTCCAAGTCACTGATGAAGACATTGAAGAGTATTGGTCCGAGGACCGAGCCCTGCTGGACCCCACTGCCCACGTCCTTCCAGGCCGAGAAGGACCCATCCACTACCACCCTCTGGGTGCGGCTCTCTAGCCAGTTGGCGACCCATTGGACTGTGTGGGTGTCTACGCCACAGTCCCCCAGTTTCCTAATGAGAACGGGGTGAGAGACAGTGTCGAAAGCCTTCTGGAAGTCCAGGAAGACTATATCCACTGCTACCCCTGCATCCAATGATTTAGTGACCTGATCGTAGAAGGCCACCAGGTTGGTCTGACATGACCTGCCGCTGATGAACCCGTGCTGGTTGCCCCTGAGCATGCATTTCCCTGCTGGCCCCTCCTGGATGTGTGCCAGAATAATTTTCTCGAACAGCTTGCCCAGGATCGAGGTAAGACTGACTGGCCTATAGTTTCCCGGGTCCTCCTTCCTCCCCTTTTTGAAGATGGGAACCATGTTGGCCCTCTTCCAGTCCTCCGGCACCTCTCCAGAGCACCACGAGTGCTCATAAAGCTGCGCCAGGGCACTCGCAATGACCCCGGCCAGTTCCTTTAGAACTCTATGGTGGAGATCATCCGGACCGGCTCACTTAAAAACGTCCAGCCCCTCCAGCAGCTCCCTAACTAGATCCTCACTTACCCTGGGCTCAGGTGTGCCTCCCTCGGGGCCCGATGGGGGCCTAGCAGGGAGGTGGCAGTTCTGGTCCTTACTGAGGAAGACAGAGGCAAAGAAATCATTAAATATGTTGGCTTTGTCATCTGGTGTGACAACCAGATTCCCCGTCGCATCCTGCAAGGGCCCCACATTACCCGGGGCCTTCTTTTTACTCCCTATGTATTTAAAAAAGGACCATAATAAGTGCTCCTGTTTTGCAGCAGTGTTGTAATAGTTGAAAGGGAAACAAAAGAAGTGATTGGATGCTTTTGGTAACCCGTGAGCATGTGATGAAAAGTAAAATTTTCAAATGAGCTAATAAACCTCGGTCATTTAGAAACTTAAGGTTCACAGAAAATCAAACGGTATTAGACTACCAAAATAATATATATATATATATAGAGAGAGAGAGAGAGAGAGCGCACACGCTTTCATGAACCCAAGTTCACTTCATCAGATGCTGTTAAAGTACATGCAGAAAGCAGAGTATAAGGAGATAAAAATTAGAATACAAAAGACAAGGGAGGAGGGAGAGAGAGAGAGATTGTGGGGAGGCATAAGCAATCCATGGGAGGCCTTAGGGGGACACATGCCCCCCTGAGAGCACTCGTACCCCCCTGACAGTGAGGACAGTGAGTGCTTCAGCTGGTAGGGGGGCACAGAGAGCACTAGTGCCCCTGCTGAAATTGGCTCCACTGGCAGTACTGCTGTGCCACCAGTGTGCTTGACAACCAGCCAGTGGGGCACCTCCTCCCTGCCAGTTGCTAGCTGGGGAACCTCCCCCCCCAGTTGCTGACTGGCCACTGGGGACACCCCTCCAGTTATTCCCCACTGGTGCCCCCCCAGATGTAGGAGGCACCAGTCACCCACGGAGGGAGGGGGACAATGGGGACAGTGCTAAGAGAGAAAAGTAAATGAGCATTAAACCCCTAGGGGTTCAAAAAAAGCTAATCCAGGTAATGAATAAGAATTCGTAGGCCCTGTTTAAACCATACTTTACACAGTTCAGTTTGTGGATGATTTCTTGTTCTACAGTTTCCCATTCAAATTGGTTTTTAATTTTTTTTGCTTGAAACAGCAATTTCAAGGTAAGGATAGAGTGTCCAGATTGGTTGAAGTGTTCTGCCACAGCCTTTTGTGTCTTTGATTGGTGTCAACGCTGATGCCAGATTGGTGTTCATTCATTCTTACACGTAGAGATTACTGTCTGATGTAGACAGCAGAAGGCATTGTATTAGATCACATAAGTACTTCTACCATACAACCTTTAAAAAACACATTATTTAAATGGAATTTCCATAATAGAATATTTAAGATACTACCATCCTGTCTTCTGCCTGGGATAGGAAATAATTACAGTCTATCAGAGAATGTGATAACTATCAACAACTATTGGTAACTTCTGTGCTTGCGATTTATGAAGTGAAAATTATTTTAAAAACCCCAAAAAATAAACCTTAAGAACATTCAGAAGAAGGAGGTATGGGAAATTATGGAAGAGAGATGATATCAGCATGTCTAGGCTAATGTTTAAAACCTCATACAAATATAAATAAAGTATGCAAATATATAACTTTGAAATCAGGATACATTTCAAGAAATGCCTATCTTTGTAAAACTATTATGTTAACAAAACTAAAGGGGTAGTCTGTTGTATAGGGACAGAACAGAGAAAGATATTAGAAGCTTCTGTGTATAGAATTACAGTGGACTTAGGACTTGATACTGTTTTCACATGGTCAGTGGAAACATTCTTGTCAACCTCAGTAGTGTATGCCAGGCCTTTAAACTCTGATATGCAGTACACTTGCTGCTATAACACTTGTTCTAATCAAAATAGTCCACATACGTGAGGAGAAGAATGGCAGAATTTCAGAGCAATGTTATGACAAAACAAGGGCAGAACAATAACTTGAGCAGCTCTGTGTGTGCCTGTAAGGTAAGGATGAGGCCTTTGACCTGACTCTAGATAAATGGCAAGACAGTGACGTTTCAGATTACAGACATTATTGTGCTAGGCAGTTAAGAGATCCTGATAGACTGGATTTGAAAAGATATGCTTGAATATGTGTTTAGTAAACAAAGTAGCTTATATTAAGACTCTGAGAGAGGGCACAATAAGTTATTTCTACTAAAATCATCCTTCATCCCAGATTCACAATACTCTGAAATAATAATGATTGATTCTCTTTATGCTTGACTATGTTGTAAGCTGATCATGTACTATTTAATGAGGTTTAATGCTTACATAAAATACAGCAACAGATCATTCTTTTTAACATAACATTATTTTGAACATAAATGTGCTTGTTAGTACTTAAATGTTTTGGAAAGACAGGAAAAGAATGAAATTATTTTATTAAGGAAAATGTCCAGTTTGAAATATTGCAGTACTTTTTTTCCAAACATATATGAGGATTTCTAAGACATAAGGTTAGTTTATATATCCAGAGAGATGGTGACTGAAAAACATATAGTTATTGTTTTTAAATACTTTAAACTACATAGTAGAGTGACTATTAAAATTATGACATTGTTTGCCACAGTAATACTCATATTTATTTTTATCAGGGTTTTTTTTTCTCTCTCTCTTAAGTGCTGCAAGCTCATTATGGGATCTGTAAATCAAGTTGTGTTATTTCATGCATCACTGCAAGTAATTATGTATTCTGTAATTAGTTAAGAATTCTGGTGATGATTTACATCCAGATATACAACCCCTATTTACTTCCATGCAGCTTAGCTGTGTTGGTTGTGAAATGCTGAGTGTGTTTATGTGCTGCAGCCAAAAGAGTCTCTGTAGTTCACAAACACCTGTCTGACTCACGTTAAGCTAGCTAGGTCAGCCACTGATGGTAAGGTGATCACAGCAACACAGGGTTCAGAAAGTTTAGCAAAAGTGTGCCATTTTACATTTCCCCTGATGTCACATTTCTCCTTAATGTGTTTTATGCTCCCTCTTTTGAAAATAATCTCTTAAATTAGTGAATCCTCTACTGCAATGTGTTCCTGTATCTCTAATGATCAGGAGAGCTATTTAAATGTCTGGTTTCTATTTCCACTGGGATTTGCAACTAAAGAGATCTTTATTGTATTCTTTATCAGGCAGTTCTAAGGTTTTTAATGACTTTTTCAATAAATGCTGCAGAATCCAAATTTATGATCTATAACTAACTACCTAAAATCTCATCCTTTTAAAGCCTGAAGCAACAGAGTGGCTGGAAATTAGAGTCTACATAGGTAGAAAGGCCATTGTTTCTTTCTTTGGTCCTGTATCTTAAGTTTCAAAGAATAACTTTACTTTTCTCTTGAACCAATTTAGTCATACATAAGAATGCAGACCTAACACCAGTTTGGGGCTAGATTATGGAATTTATGCCATAGACTTGCATTAGCAGAAGTGTTAGAAAGATGATCCAGTAGATTTGGGATCCAGCCTCAGAAACCCCATGCTTAATTCTTGGTCACAAATGCCTTGTGTTCCCTTGAGCTAGTCACTTATCCATCCTGCATCTCACCCTCCCAATCATAAAATGAGGATAAGAGTTTCTTACCTTAGAGAAATGGGTCATTATGAGGCTAACATTAATGTTAGAAAGACACTTAGGCTAAGCACAGACATTCAGTTGATCCAACCTACACAGGTTTCTCTAAACTGCGTAGACTGGAATGGGAGTGAATGGAGCGTAAGTTTGCCCTTTGGTGGGGGGAGGCAGGCAGATGCCTGCACTGGCTAAAGCCAGATGGAGGATGCTCCTGGATGCCTCCCTGTGCGCCAGAACTTGCCAAGGGCAGCCAAATGCAGCCAAACATGGGCCATCCCTGACTGGCTGTCAGGTACATGCCTCAACCCCCTGCTGTCACTGCAGTGCCCAGCCCTAGGCTTCCAGAGCAGGTCATGATGGTATGTCTGGCAGCCTAGCTGGTGGTGGCACTGGGAGGGGGCACTCCACAGATAGAAAGTTTGGGCCTCTCAGAGCAATGGGGGAGGTGGGAATGGAAGTTTCAGTTCTGTCAGATCACAGCCTGTCTGCCAGCTGCAGCTCCTGGCTCAGCTAGCAGACACCCTGGAGCAGGCGGGATGGGGAGTGAACAGGGAAGCTTCCCAACTCGGCTGGCCAGCTGGGTTGGTCTCCACAGCTCCATCCCCCACACAAAGCCGCTGCCTCTCAGCAGCAGGGGAGTGGACGTAAGTAAGGGAGGGAAACACAGTGCCCACCCAGAGCTGGGGTCTGCACAGCTGGGAGGGGTTTACATGGCAGGGGCTTTCCTCCTCATTGCCTTTGCCCAGCTGACCAGCTCAACTGGTGAGCCCAGCCAGGCAGCCATGCAGGGGAAGCAAGGGGGGGAATCCCCCGACTATGTGGACCACCCCAGCTGTACAGACCCCATCCGGGGCAGGGGAGGGGGGGAGGGCCAGGGCAGGAAGCTCCATTCCTCGCTCACCTATCCCTTCTCCCCCGCTGCTGAGAGGCAGCAGCTCGTGGAGGGGCAGAACTGTGGAGGCTAGCCCAGCTGGGCAGCTGAGCTGGGCAGGGACAGTAAGGGGGAAAGCCCCCACTGCATAGGCCCCACCAAGCTGTGCAGATCCCAGTCCAAGTGGGGAGCCATGACCAAGGTGGGGAGCTCTATTTCTACTCTCCCTTCTATTACCCCAACCCCCTTTGCCCTGCCTGGTGACAGATGCAAACAGGATGCAGGGCTGGAGAGCAGAGGCTTTGTTGCCTCAGCTCTGTGACAGCCTGGGGGCAGGGCTGGCTTGGAGCTTGGATGGAGCAGAGGAGCATGGGCAGAGGTTAGCCTTCCTGCCCTGCAAAGAAGTCATGGTTAGCAGGGGCCCACAGAGGATCCTCAGATGCTGGAGGACAGTGACCTAAGTTGAATCAGGAAGGGATCTGGTACAGAAGTTCAATAGACCAGTCTAACCTAAACTGATTAAATCTGCATGCATCTAGACATGCACTTTACTGTGAAGTTGAATAATTAGCTCCACTGTAAAGCATCATCGTCTATACAAGCAGTATGCTATTAGGCCACAGTAAACTAATTAACTCTGCTGTAGGGTAGCACTGCCCAACACAGGTACAATTCTATACTAAAGTTATTTTGTGCACCACAGCACATGTATAGATGGTGACTAGGGCTAGCTGGAGCATGAGGATGCTACAGTGCGGGGGCTGCCTGCTGGCTAGCCCTACACTGTAGCACCCTCATGCCCCAGCTAGCCCCACTGAAGCATGTTGAGCTGGGTGGAGGGGGAGCAGATCTGGGCTGGCAGGTTGACCTCTCAGGTCCCCTGCCAGCTGGGGCTGTGCCATCCCAGTTCAACATGCTATGGTCTTGGGTGCACGTGTAAATGCTGTAACCAGATCCAGGACTGAAGCTTTGCACACCCCTAATAACTATACCACAATGGTTTTAAGAGACTTCAGATTTTGCAAAGGTTTTGGAAATGCTCCAGTTAAAGTTGTTAGACAACTTATTCTACATGTGTTCCGGAGTAGGAACCTGAGTTTTACATCTTGAATTGAGTGATATACATGTGTATATGGAAAGGATATTTGTAAGCTATACAATATAACAAATTTAAACTTCATTGTAAAAATGAAGAATTTAGTGATGCAAGCAATTAATATACCCAGCAGTTAATTTGTGGTGATCTCACGGACAACGTCTTTATTTTTGTTGTTCTGATTTTACAGTATCGGTCAGGACGAGATCATCAGCGAGGCTCAGACAACATTTCCAATAAATCTTCAGACAGCGATGTCAGTGATGTGTCAGCTGTCTCTAGGACAAGCAGTGCTTCTCGTTTCAGCAGCACAAGTTACATGTCTGTCCAATCAGAACGACCGAGGGGAAACAAGAAAATAAGGTGAGTAGCTGGGAGCTGTAATGTTAGCCTCTGAATTAAAGTTCCAGTGAGTTGGACACCCTTTTCTGGTAAAAGTTGGACACCCTTTCCTGTTAAAAGTATGAGTTAGCTATGTTCCTAAACTTTAATGTATGGACTATTAATAATACTTAAGGAGCTTTGCAAAATACAGGATTTGGGGTTCTCTTGTTAATGTTCCTTCAGTTTCTTATGTTATTTATTTTTAAATAGAATGTTTTTCATATGGAAAAGTTTAGCATCATGAAATGTCACTTGCTTGTCAGAAGGCATTTGTGACACCTCAACTTATATCTTTTAAAGACAGAGTTTAGTAAAAAACTCAACAGTTTCAAGGGTAGTTTAATTTACAAAATACTTGGCTGACTATGATAGAGAAGAATTGGGCCTACCTTCCAGTCTTTGTACCCACCAACTGCCAATCAAACTGTGAAGGAGATATTGTGTACAATGAAAACAAGATCAGATCCTGTGTATTTAGTTGACATGTATATTTGTCACCAATACTTAATGCTGGGAAGGTTTCCCTCCCGGAAAAACTGAGATATTTAAATAAAGGATAGGTTTAGGTATTTTTCAGTTTCTAGGTCTGGTATTGTCTGCAGCACCGCAATATGTATGGTATATGTTTATGCAGCCTTTTTTGTGTGTGGTTTATTGGTGTGTAAATTTGCATAGACTAAGTGCTTTAGATTGTCCAGGATAAACAATCCCATCTTAATCCTTGTCTAGACTATGCTGGGAAATTGACTAGCATGCTCTTAATTCTCACTTCATTTTCCTTTTTAGTTCATTTCTTTTCTTTTAAATTTTGCTGTCTGTATTGCATATGTGCTTTTTTTCTACAACCCTAACTACTTTGCTTTCTTTTTTGTTTGCATGCCTTCTTCAATTTGTGTTGACTTCCAAAGGTCAAGGGATATAGAGGAGAAAAAAGAGGGAGGGCAGGAAGGGGATGAGCATGAGGAGGTATTTCCTGAGGAGGAGGAACAGGAACAGGAACATGAGGAAAAAGCAAAGGAACAAGAACTTAATGAGAAGGGGGAAGGGCAAGAAGTGACAGAAAGCTGTGATAAAGAGGAAAATAAAGAGTCAAGAGATGATGAAAAAATCCAAGATAATGAAACTGAGGAAGGGAA
>NW_005842978.1:151485-155293 GCF_000455745.1 Alligator sinensis | reverse complement strand
AAACAGGAAAAAAATGAGGATATACAAAGGCATTTCTCCCAAGAGGATGTAAGGTAAAATGTATTTCCATTCGTAGCTAGCTGCCTTAAGTCCTATAGTTCTCTTTCCTGTACCTAGAATGTATTTGTTTTCTTTTTTTTTTCTTTTCTTTCTTTTTATATTTGATATTATATATACTATATATATGTTTATATTCTTTATTCCCCCTCTCCCCTCCCTTCACCTTCAACCGCCATTCTTTAATATCTAAGTAAATCCCATTTTTAACTTTAAATGTGGTGGCTCTTCATCCAAACAAATGAAACACATTAATTTGATCCATTAATATGCATGTACTTGCAACATTTTATTTCTTTTAACCTGTTTAACAGTTTAAATTTTTCTTAGTATATAATAGAGATTCAGGGAAATGATCTTTTATTGGATGATATCTCATTAGCACAGATGTCTTGTTTTGATACCTGTGGCCACAGCAACATTAGAAATTGGGTTTCATAATACAGTAATGGGTTTTATAGTAACAGCAAAGATGCTACTATACTGCAGTTATGTTATCTTGTTCCATATATAAATGGATCAGCTGTACACATAGATAAAGACTTTCCTTTCATCTCCTGTGAATAAATGGTGTGGTGTGCTATAAAGTGGTAGAGAGTTATGTAGTTGTGCTGCTGTCCTGTGTCTAGAAACATTTTTAGTGCCATTAGATATACTTTTATCAATGAAATTTCTACATCTGCAGTTTCACAAGAACTACAGCCTATTATTCTGAAATTATGATTTTAAATGTGTATATTTCTTACATCTTCCACTTAATTTGCAAGGGCAAATGCAATATTCTGTATTTGATTTTATCATTAGTAAAAAGTGTTTCTTGACTAACTGAATATTTTTGAACCTCCTTTTTGTCATCTAACAATGGTAAAAAAAAAAAAAAAAAAAAAAAAAAGTTACTCTTGTTACATTGAACATAGATTTTTTTTTTGGCATAAGGACAATCATTTTTACCAGTGGAGCTATCTCACCCTCTCTGCTTTACTGCAAACTTCTGCTTAGAATTTTTATCAGATTTCTCTTGCTTTGCTTCTTGCTTTCAGTTTAAAGGAACAGTACAAATGTCACTCTTTTGAAATAGATATGTGCTCACATGCAATCGGATATGCAACAAACTGCAGACTGATATGTTGGATGCGTATCATGAGAATGACAGGCTTTTCAAATTGTGTAGGTGTTCAAGAACATTTCAGATTTTTTTCTTACTACCTGTGGCCAGCCAACTGGTGAAAGCTCTTACCTTTGCTCTGAATTTTCTCTTCCTTCAGTTGTGAGTGATCCAGAAGGCAGTGGTCTGTCACTGACCTTGTAATATATTTTCCATATTTCATAAAATATAAGAACTTTATTGTTTCTCTTCTTTTCTGGTTATTATAGGGCCAGATTCTTTGATCCATTCTTTGGCCTTTGTATAGCTCCAGTGATGCATGGAGATAGAAATAGGCTGCATCCCCAAGCTGAGGAGTCCTCTAGCATGGAAAAGCCTTCAGTGGCCTCAGGTTATTATAGCCAGCTTCCAAATCACCATACAAGCCAGAGGATAATGGAGGAATGTCCTGGTGTGGGGACACTGCATGGTAATACTCTGCTATCCAAAGTTGCCTGATGTACCTAAGGGTACTCCAGTCTAAACCAGGACTATAAAAGGCTGGCCCCAGGATCACTAATGTAGTGTCCATTCCATTTTCATGTTACATCCCTTGATATCCTGTACTTTTCCCAGGAAGGAGTTGCACACAAAACATTCTACAATATATATATATATATATTTTGTTTTGAGTATAATCTAAACATAGCAGAGGGAAAACATATATATTTTTAAATATTATATTAGAGTTTCCATGGTTGGTGTGTTATGATTATTCAAAAGAGCTTAGTTTACAACGTAGCTAAGCTGCCCACAAAATATTTCTGTGTTTTTCTTCATTGGTAAAAATAAAATTAGCTCTTATTTTAGATTGGGAAAAGCAACAGTTGTTGTATCTGTTAGAGATGTGTAAATAGGACAGCAGGTTCTCAGGAATGGTAAAGATACCTGTATATTGTTCACATTTCTATCCAGTGCATTTAGTGAACAGTAGGAATTTTAAGTGTTTGGGGTTATGTTGCCACAGTTCTAAAATATTACGTCTTTTCATACTATAGTCTCAAGACAATGTTTGAATACTTTGCATTCTGCTCATCTAATTGAATCTTCATAACCTTATCAAAGGCAAGATGCCTGCTATTATATAATCATATCCTGCAGTTTGTGCAGGAATTTAATTTCATGAGATGCAAAAAGTATCTTGCTACCAAGCAGTATCTCACTTAAAAAATAAAATGCGTACCTTCATGTTGTGTCTTACCAACGTTCTTCAGTGCTGGCTTACAGAAATTTTGAACGAAGAAAAGTAGTAAAATATAAGCAGACAGCCACCACACTCACACAGAACCTAATATCATAGGCCTTATAAGAAACATAACTTGTTAAGGTAAATGGGATGAGGTGCAAATTCTATACAGTATAACCTCATAAATCTGGCATGCTCGGGACCGAGCACCTGCCAGAAATGTGAAAATTCCAGATTCTTGAAAACAGAGCAGCGACTGATCATGGGGCAAGGGGTCTTTAGGTCCCAAAGCAGTGGCCACACACAGAGTGGTGGCACAGGGTAGTGGATGGCAGCAGCAGCTGCCACATGCAAGCTTCCCCCTCCACTGCTCCAGGACCAGCTGCTGCTACACCCCAATGATAGTGTATTTTTAAAAAGTGCCGGATTTTCGAGAATTCTGGATTTTTGATATCTAGATTTATGAGATTATACTGTATACTTAAAAAGAAATTTGGACTTCATGTATTGCAGCTATTGCATACAGCAGAAAAATACGGCCATTAACTGCATAGGGAAACTAAAACACTAAACAAGGAATGAAAAGAGGATACTTTTCTTACCACAAAAAGTGAGGGAATTGGCACGTGTAAAAGAAGAAATGTAAATTAAGCACCTCGTGATATTTTTAAAGACTATAAGGTATTCGTATAAGGGTAACCGTGGGTATGTCCAGATGAGTGTGCATGTGCCTCATGAGGCGTGTCAAAGCAGTTTGAGAAACCACAAGAGGCATGCTAGGAACAAAAAAATGTTTCCTGCACTGCATATTTGCAGCTCTGACTCTAAATTTGATACCTGGAAATTCAGGTATCAAAAAAAAATGCACAGAAAAAAAGCAGAACAAGGCACAGTCCTGGACCATACCCTGAGGCAACCCAGTGGTGAATCCTCCAGAAACACTGTGGTATCTGGCCAGAGCATCTTTATGGTGCTTCTGTTGCCCCAGCATGCACCCTTAGTATTCAGGGCAAGCAGAAGTGGGGCAAGGTTGCGGCAGGACTTGGCCCCAGGCACTGTTCAAGGTAAGCAGATTTGGGGGGGGGGGGGGGCTTACTGTGTGGTTTCTGGTGGAGGTTGTGTGTGTGTGTGGGTCTGTGGGAAGTGGCAGGGTGTTTGTGGGAGGGATGTGGCGTTTGTGTGGGGATTTCAAAGGGGGCCACCACATACCCCACCCTCCCACCCCCTGCAGCACCAGCTGAGCTATGCCTACGGCAGTGCTGCCTGATCCAGTCTGTCCGGGGAGAATGGGCCAGGCCCGACCCAACCCAGCCTCTGCTGTGGCTGTGCGGTCCCTGCCCAGGTCTGGCAGGCATGCAGCCTTGGGGTCACATGCTCTCACAGGTGGCAACAGGTCATATCCAGGACAGCAGGTTTTTCAG
>NW_005842978.1:143476-151471 GCF_000455745.1 Alligator sinensis | reverse complement strand
AGGGCTGCTTCAGCAGTCCAGCTAGCACAAGCAGCTAATGTCCCCAGGTACCAATTGTCCAGTCCCCAGTCTGGCAGTGGGGGCTGCTGCCTGGCTGTGACCTGCTGCCATCTGTAACAGCATCCACCCCCTTGGACCTGAGGCCTCATGGCTGTGTGCCTGCCAGACCTGGATGGGATGCCCCTGCTCTGCCATCTGGGCAGCTATCGCCCAGAAGATGTGCTCCTTGCGGTGGCCAGCTTTGAACTGTCAAATTGTGTCCTCTTGGCCCCAAATAGCCAGGAGGTCAGCCACCTCATGTGTCCCACACATTTACAAGTTTAAAGCAGTTTGGAAGCCTACCAGTGCCTCTATCATCATAATAAAATACATTCTAAATATCTATATGCTTTGGCATTTCCTTTTGGGGTTTTTGCCATAGAAAAATCAGAGCTGCCCTTACCCACTTCACTCATGGACTGCCCCACCACCCGCAGTCATCCATTCCATCCCCACCCCCCCTCACAGCAGCAGTGGCTGTTGGGTGCTTAGGGCCTACTGCGGCCAGAGCCCTCACCGGTGCCACCTGTGCCACTTGTTGCAGGTCCAGCCCAGTGCAGCACAGTGTGGGGCCATGCACCTTCAGGCAGCCCACGGCCGCTTGGGCTATCACCCAGGGCCTGGTGCCGCTTGCAGGGACCGCGTGTGACACCAGGCTGGATACTGTCTCCACATCCCTCCACACTGCGCACACCCGGTGCTAGTAGCCAGCCATGCCATGCCAGGGGCAGCATTGTCAGACCCACCATCTGTGCAGGGAGAAAATGTGCAGTGGGACCTGACTTGGCACAGCCCACTAGTGTGCCTTTGCACAGGCCTGGGAGGCATGGCTCCAGGATGCATGGCTCCTGTGCAAAGGTGTACAGTAGCTGCATGGGCTGTGCTGGGTCACATCAGGCTGGCTGGGTGTGTTTTCCATGAGGTTCAGGCAGCGATGCACCATGGCCTCTTGTAGGCACAGTGCCATGGGTGTGCATTGCTGCCTAAGCCTCATGGAGAATGCGCCCGATGTGACCTGGCTCAGCTCACCCAGCTAGCACACCTTTGCACAGGAGCTGCACGTCCTGGAGCCACACCTCCTGAGCTCATGCAAAGACACAGTGCGGGCCATGCCGGGTTGGGTCCTGCCACATGCTTTCTCCCTGCACAGACTGCAGGTCCAGCAGCACTGCCACCAGCATGGCCCAGCTGGCTGCTACTGCTGGGTGTGAGAGGTGTGGGAGGATGTGTGCTTTGTGGAGGGGCTCGAGTAGGGGTCACCACATGCCTGCCGACCCACCCCCTGCAGTGCTGGTAGCAGCAGCCAGCACAGACATGGTCCAGCTGTAGGTAGAGCCCCGTGGTGGTGTGGTGCTGTGCTGTGTGATGCAGGCTCTGTGCTGAATAGAACCAGACCAACCCAGCCTGACCCGGCTCACTAGCACACTGCTACTGGGTCGGGCTGGGTTGGGTCCGTTCAGCATGTACAGAGCCCACATCAGGCAGTGCCATGCAACCACGGGCCGCAGGGGGCAGGTGGCAGGGCATGCGTGTGGCAGCCCCCACTCAACCCCCTCCACAAACCCATCCACAGACCACACATCCCCTGACACCCCCACATCCCGAACTTACCTGCCACAGCACCCAGATCCCAGTCAAGTCACAGCCTTGCCCTGTTCTTCTGCTTGCCCCAGCATACTAAGGGCCTGTGCCCCGTGTGCTGGGCCAACAGAAGCACCATAGAGATGCTCCTGCAACCAGAGCTGGTAACCCAGCTTCTGGGTTACCTCAGGGTATGGTCCAGGACTGTTCCCTGCCTCGCTCCCCACCCCCGCTGGCTTTTTTTTTTTTTTTTGATACCTGGATTTCCAGGTATCAAATTTTGAGCCCATGCTGCAAATATGCAGCATGGGGAACATTTTTTCATTCGCAGCATGCCACTTGCAGCATCTCACATTGGTTTGGGACACCGCAAGAGGCACATGTGTGCTCGTCAGGACGTGCCACATAGGTGCAAAGATCTTGCATTTGCAGGATGTATAAGAACAATGTCCAGTAGGTTCTAAGAACAATGTCAATAGTGATAGAAAAGATGATAGGCTAGACTGATGATTATGTCTCTAAATAACTGTATGGTTTTTTATTGTTAGGGAAGAGACAGGAGCAACAATCCTGCTTTCAGTATAGCTCAAGTGGTCCTCTCGGGAACGAAAATATTAACAAACCAATAAATAGATAGTTCTATGTAATCATCATTTTAGTTGTCTCATCAAAATTAGAAATGGCCAAGCTGAGATGCCTCATATAAATATTGGACAAAATATTAGGTAGGGCCGAACCTTGCCTTGAGAGATCAAACCCCTAATTGTTGAGAAGTTCAGGAAATATGTCAGATTGTTTAGATATTTCAGGTGGACACCTCATTTCATAAAATTTATAAATTAAAATCAGTAAATAAGGTCATAATCCTCTCAACATTTAAACTTTGTAGAAGTCATCTCATTGCACATTGTTTACAGGATTGTTGTTACCATTGCCTATAATAACTGTATGACACTTTGAATGACCCAAGAAATGTTTTAGACATAGTTTCACTGTTCACTAGTCATCAAAAAACAGTTAAATATAGTCATCTATATCAAAAGCTGCTTAAGAGATCCATGTGACCAAAGTAACTGACTGGTCTCAATATAAAAGGACAGGAGATCATTTGTCAATCTAACCATTATAGCCTGAATCCTAAAAGAAGACTAGAATCCAGACTGGAATTTTCCCACAATGTTATTGGTATACAAATGCATCTTCACTTGAATAGCAGTCCTTTTCCACAGAACAGAAATTTGGAGACCAAAGGTCTGCTAACAAACACTTCATCAGAAGCTGGTTCCTTGAAGAGATGTCAGACTGCAAGTTAGAAACCCCCTTCCCAACAATACACAAAGTGCTGATAATGTTTCTGACTAGTCATGCTGCTTGCTTTAGTAAGTCTAACTTTAATACTTAAAATAAGTGTAGCTGAGGAGGCGGGCCTTAGAAATTAAAAATCATGTAGAGAAGGATGGCAGTATCAGATGGCTAGTTGTGTATTCTATGCCAGCCAAAGAGACTAAGTGCCCGCCAGATCATTGCATTAGTCACTGTAGCACTTAAGCATAGAAAGGCAATAAATATTCTTGGGAGCAATAGCCATGATTAACCATTATGAAACAAAAGATTTGCATATGTTTGATATATAGCTAAACATAACAGCATGGTTTTGAGGCAATAAATGGTAGCATAAGCTTAGCATGGAAGCTTCTTTAATCTAATTTTTCTAGTATTTCTTTATTCTGTGCCCATGCTGCCATGTCTTTTTGCCTGAGTGAAATATTCATTGTTTTAAGGTCTCTTGTGAATAATACTGTAATAATATATCAACTCCAAGAGCCTTTAGGCCTAAGGAATGATTAATTATTTTTGTAAGTTCATTATAATTATTGCAGAAAAGCTGTGTCAAATTAGCCAAAAGCTATTTTCTGAACATCATTCTGAATATCAGTCTGAAAGATGGTGGTTGTAGTTGTTGTCATCATTGCTATTATAATTTGTGTTACCATGGGACCAGGATGTCTCAGTGCTGAAGTAGGAACCCATTGAATTAGGTCTTGTACTAGGTAAGCACAGGCACAACAGACAGTCCTTTCCCCAAAGAGCTTACACTCTAAGACCAGGTATAGACATTACAGGTACCTATGCATACCATGGGTTTTAATCCTCATTAAATTAAATAGGTTTATAAAATTTAAACTTGTTTATTTTGGAGCATCGCATCTGTGTTTACATGCACTAGGTTTTCGAACAAATTAAGATGGGTCTCTGGCCAGTGACTCAGGAGAGTGGGATGGTCCAGTGCTGCCCCCCTATACCTCTGCCCACCCGGCCTCCACTGCCCACCCCATGCTTGTGCTCTGCCACGTAGCAGTGGAAGCAGGGAGCCAGTAAACCACACAAGAAAAAATAAAAATAAAGTGAAGCAATTCAAAAGCAAAAGCAATTTGAAGGGGTGATCTACAAAAAAGTTGCAGCATCATCTGGTGGACAAAGAGGCTCATTACACGTCTTTGAATGCCTTTGTGTTTGTATATAACAAAACCATGGAAGTGATGCTTTAATTCCCAGCGAGCCAGACTAAACTATGTATGAGGAGTTTTAGTTTAATGCACAAGAAAGATTTTTAAAGTGTTAGGAAATCCTTCTTATACAAACAGACACACAGTTGCAGCGCATGAAAGGGCAAAAACAATGGTGTGCACATGAGCCCTACACTTTTACTGGTATAAATGCTCGGAAATCAGTTTAAACCCATAACAGTACAGAAGTTTTGGCATACATAGATTGGTTTAAAAATGGTGGAACCTGGTCTAAGATAGACCTGGACTGATGTGCACTCAAACTTAATCACTTTAGGTTAGACCTGGGAATTAAAATTCTGTACCAGATCCCTTATCAATTCATGTTGGGTCGCTGTCCACCAGCATCCCAGGCACCTTTGTGGTCCCCTGCTATCCCTTCCTCACAGGGAGACATGCAACCACTTGCCCCGCGCTCAGCTGCTCTGGCTGATTGTCCTGCCCACCGGGTCTCACAGATCTAAGTCAGCATAATGGCTGCTGATGATGGGGAGAATGGGGAAGGGGTGCTCAGTCTTGCCTTGTAGCCTGGTGGTGCTCCCTGGGGATGTGCCTGCTTGTGGGGTGCATGGGGATCCCTCAGTGGGTATGTGGGAGCCCACCTAGGGACCTCCCTGCCCCCCCTCCCCCCGCAAGCAGCCCCATCCCTGGCCCCAGGGAACACCACTAGGCTGCAGAGGATGGGAAGCATGGATGCCTGTACTGCCTGACTGCAGCTGTAATGCCTGTGGCTGACAGTGACAAGGGAAGGGGTGCTAAGCCATCTGGGCAGCCAACTGGGGAAGGCCTTGTTACTATATGCCCTCAACAGTCTCCAGCAGCCCAGGGAGCTCACTGGAAAGTGTACAGGAGTGCCCCCAACCTGTTGGCCTCAGCCAGTTCAGACAGCTTGCATGTCCCCCACCCACCACCACCACCACCAAAGGGCAAATGTTTGTTCTGTTTGCTTCAGAACTAACCTACACCCCTTACAGAAACTCATGTAATTTTGATGGATTCCACATCAGGCTCTTTGAAAGTCTGTACTTAGCCTTTGCATAAGACTATAGAGCGCAGATCAATAAAGACAGGTGATCACAAGAAAACAAGTCCAATATTATAAAAGCCTTAATCTGTCTGTCTGTCTGTCCATAATGCTTTATATGCACTCTGATTGGCTGACAACCAGCCAGTCAAAGTGTGAAGAAGCATACGGACAAGTGGCAGCGTGCCGTCAGGATGGCGGACACAGGGGATAGGATCTCCCTGGAGGCGGCAGCAACGAAGTGGACGGGATGGGGGGGTCGCACCCTGCTGCCCTGCTTCAGAGCTGGCCTCGCCCCCCTCTCCTTGCAGGTGACGGTGGCAGTGGCATGGGGGGGAGCAGGGTAAGGACACCACAGGGGGCCAAGGCTACTGGCACTGGCCTCAGCCCACCCCTCCCCCCTTCCGTTGTCACCACCTGCAGGTGATGCGGCAGTGGTGGGGGGACAAGCGGGCCCATTGCGGGTGGGGGAAGAGAGGGTGCACTGTGGCGGTGGCAGTGCCGGTGCGGGGGGAGAGGAGGAGTGGGCCTGGGCCCAATGCGGGGTGGGGAGGAGGAGCGAGCCCGAGCTGGGAGAAAAGCTGACCCGCCATGGCGGGGGGGGGGGCCATGGCGGTGGGGGTGGGAGCAGCAAGCCCAGCCCAATGCGGCCCAGTGTGGCAGTGACTGGGTGAGAGGAGGAGCGAGTCTCCTCCCCCTGCATCGGGCCTGGGTCCACTCCTTCCCCCCCCACCACGTCGGCCCCGAGCTCGCTCCTCCCATGCCCCCGCTGACACCGGGTCAGCCCAGGCCCACTGCTCCCCCCTCCACCGCCGCAGCCCAGCTTCTCCCCACCCTCGGCCCGGTCCTCCCCCGCATCAGGCCCAGTCCTCCCCTACACCTGCTGCTGCGGCAGGGAGGGTGGAAATGGGCCCAGACTCCAAGCAGCAGCAAGGAAAGGGAAAGCAGGCCCAGATGGGCAGGACAGAGCACAGGGCTCCATCTCCACCCAGTCCCCCTCCCATCATTTTTGACAGGCAATTGGCTAGTGAAATAATATTGGTCATCATGAAGGACAGTAGTCCTATCACACTGGGAGCCTAACTGTACCAGGCTTTTTGTAGGTGTCATGGGAAAGGAGAGTTTTAAAGAAGGGCTTGAAGGAGGATAATGGGGTGGCTTATCAGACATTTAGAGAAGCTGCTCTTGAGTACAAAGGGAGAAAGCATGAAGTAGCAGTTTGAAAATATAACAGGTTGGTCACACTGGTTAGGCTGACTGGAAGTGAGAACTTATCTTTTATTAGAGAATGAGATATGATAGTTAGGATGGGCATAGGCTTTGAAAGAGAAGATATGTTTGATGAAAAGTAGAAGCAGAAGCCAAAAGCGATACATAAAAATCGTTAACATGGTCAAAGTGACAGGCCAAGGGAATGATCATTGCCTCAGCATTCCAAATGGATGTGAGCAACACGAGAAGTAACCATGAATGTCAGAGAAAAGGATGTTGCAGTAACTGAGACACAGGAACAAGAGTTTTAGTCAAGTGAATGGATTGCAGATACCATAGCTTAAAATTATTTTGCAAGTCTTAGATGTAGCCTGGATGCAAAGGCCTGTGGAGATCCAAGTTGAAGTTCATGCCTAGGTTATAGGCAGTGGTGTAAGTGGGGTGGGGTGATTTAGGCAACCACCCTGAGTGCTGACTTGAGGAGGCAGAAATAAGTAGCTACTGCTGCAGCTGCACAATCATGATAAAGGAAGTTTCTGCTGCTCTTGTGTGTAGCTAGTGCCCTGGGTGCCTGACCACATCATTACACATCTGGTTACAGGGTAGAGTGACAATGGTGTTTGTCCACTGTACTTGGGAGAAAATATAGTGGGGAATGACTGGGGAGAAGAGTTCTATTTCAGCTAAATTGATAACTAGATATCTGCAAGGAAATGTCATAATGAGAGACTGAGATTTTGGTTTGGAGGGGTCTGGACTAGAGAGGATCTGTGAATCATCAGCAAAGAGAAAGGAGTTGAATGTCTGCTTGTGAATTAAATTACCCAAAGATAAGGTGGAGAGAGAAGTAAAGAACAAAACAGAGTCCTGTGGGACCCTCTCAGAAAACAAAAGGGATGGGGTAAAAAAAAAATGCACCAAAGCACATGTTGAAGGAATGATTAAGATTGATTGAGAGGTATTAAAAAAAAGCAGGAGAGAACAAGGGTCATGGAAACCAAGGGAAGACTAAAAGAAGACCATGACTGGATGTCTTAAAGGCAGCTGACAAAACAAAGGCAATGGAGATGGAATACTCATTTTGAGATATGGTTTAGAAGAGGTCTATAAGGACTTTGTCAAGGGTGGTTTCCAGTGAGTGCAAATGATGGAAAATATAGTAGAGAGTTTCTCAGCTGGAATCAGTAGACAGTAACTCCAAAAAGTGATTGTAATCAGTTAATTTAATGAGCTAGGGAGAAAGGGAGAATGAAGACAGGGATAGTGTTGGGAGAGAACAGTGGGATCAAGGAATTTTTTTTTAAGATAGGAGAAACCAGAGATTGATTGTATTGTGAAGAGAGTGACAAGTTAAGGTAAAGCATAAATGAGGAGGAAGAGAGTGAGAGAACAGGAAATGGAACAGGGTGGACTGTCTGGGACTGCTGGCCAGATTAGAGGAAGAAAGCAGAAAACAAACTACTGCTTCTGTAATAGGAGAGAAAGAGGAGCAAGTTGTAAAAGGAAAGGAATTGCTAGGTAAAGAGACAAAGTGTTGTATTTGGTCTATTTTTGGAAGAAATTTTCTAGAAT
>NW_005842978.1:133920-143445 GCF_000455745.1 Alligator sinensis | reverse complement strand
AAGAGTGATGGCAAGAAGATGGAAGTATTTGAGGAATCTCAGATGTGTTAAGAGGAGGCTAGGATTGTGGACATGGGATTCAATTAAATTAGAGAAGTAAAATTATTTAGTTAGGAATGTGGGGAAGGAGGAGAGAGTGAATTTGTAGTGGAGAAAGTCAGTCTGGTCACATGGTTTCCATCACTTTCCCCTCAGTGTGAAAGCAGGAGCAGAGGAAGCAGTTTTTAAGATAGAGGGTATTTCATCCACCTTTTTTTGTGCCTTTCTGGTTCATTTCCCTTGTTTTCTTTTTCTATATAACATGTAGCCTGCAGTTCCTCTCCATGAAATGTCAGGTCTATGCTGGCAGTACCGTAGCAAAGGTGGTGTCAATGGTCACTGGCACCAGGCTCCCTTGCACCTCTCTGGGTGCTGACTTGGGGCAGCAGAGAGCAATAAAATGCAGCTGCTGCCAGCAGCCACGCAGTTGCAATTGCAGTCATGGTTGCAACTGGAAGTTTCTGCTGCCCCTGGGCACCAGATGCCCAGCTGCATCCCTATGCAGCTGTATGCTGGTGCAGAGGGGTTGCCTCCTTCTTTCCCCTAAAATTAATTAAAAATATATCAATGCTGTAAAAGGATTGGAGAAATGGAAATTGGTGATGTACCTACTTGCATGGCAGTGTAAATAGGTATGATAAGTGAAGTGGCAGAACTGGACTGTACATTAAAAGTTCTTTGGAGTTGGGACTGTTCTATGTTTGTATAGCAGATGACCATGACTGGGGCCTCTAGCTGCTACTGCAATATAACCTACTACAACAGAATTACATATTGACAGGGAGATAAATTAGATGACCCATCAGTGCTTTTTGAGCATTTATGGTTACAAGCTAGAATCTTAAAGCACCAGGCATCAAGGGGTTTCACTGCTGTGTTGTGAACTGCTCCACTTTACTAGTATATGTTGGTATAATATAATCTTTGGTATATAATAATCTTTGACAGATTTTATTTTAATGTGCTCTCTATTTTTTTTCTATTTAAACTGAATAGATGAATGATATGAACAAAAATATCCTGCTTTCCCTTCTGAGTCATCTACATGAGAATGTTTAAAAATACAATAATAATAAAATAAGTGGGTGCATCTACATGAGACATTTACTGCGGAGTAGACTAATTAGCTCCACGGTAAACATTGCATGTCTACACATGTGGCCCTATTAGGCTGGAGTAAAAACTACTAGTATTTATAAGCACTACCCTGCTATGCAGCTTTTTCCTCCATAGCACTGCATGTGTAAATCTTGCCCCAGCTGGCTGGGACACAAGGGTGCTTCAGTGCGGGGGCTGCCTGCTGGCGAGCCCTGCACTGGAGCAGCCTCGTGCCCCAGCCAGATCCTCTGCAGCATGGTGAGCTGGGAGAAGCAGCCCCAGGCTACCAGGCTGACCCCCTGGGTCCCCAGAGTTTATTACTTTGCATTAATTGCACATGTAGACATGCCCAGTGTGTTTTAAAAGCAGATTTATAGTAAACAAAAATTAAATTTATTCCTGTTATTTAATGAAAACATTTCCAGTGTAGAACAACTGACTTTTGCTCAGTATAGATTCTCACTGCTATTATTTTTTTTGTTTAAAATGTGGTAGTATGATGAGGACTCAGCTGAATTGGGGTCCTATTTTGCTAAATGGTATTCAAGCGCACAGGTGGATTCAACCTTTTTGGAAATCTATAAACAAAGATTAGACGTATTATTTAAACATGTAGTATAGTTCAGTCAGATGATTTGGTCTTGATGTAAGACTTGCTGAGTGAAAGTATATGTCCTATGTTATCCAGAATGTCAGATGAGATGATCATAATGAAAAATCTATGTATTTGGCAATTTCCAAAGAGATTACCATCTTAAGATGCTAGATCCTGCTCCCCTTTACCAGTTGAAACCTAAAGAGAAATGAAGATATGTAGTACATAGGATAAAGTAAACAGAAGCTATAAGCAAGGAGAACAGAGGGTAGCAGAATAGCACCAGCTCCATTTCAGTAGGAACAATATAACAATAGAACAATTTACATGAACAATAGAAAGAGTCAAGGTTAAGTTAAGGGTTAGAAAACGTTGTAGAAATGCAGAAAAGGAGAAATGGAACAAATCTCAAAAGTGTGGATTAGTTTGTATTAGAAGTTTAAAATAATAAGTTCAGAAACTCCTCATCCAGAGCCAAAATGCTGATTAGGAAGACCTGCTTATCCAAATGTAGATGGTTCTCCATACAGGCAGTCCAGCATAATTTGGACCTAATTGAGGCACTGTTCTTGGATTATATGTTGTTCCTGAAACAGGCTGGATCTTTCAAGTAATCCCTGCTGCAGTATCAGTGTATCATGCTCTGATATTGTCAGACTTCTTCCATCCAATGATATTAAGATTCCTCCAAGGCCTTCAGAAAATTTACTACTCTGTTGAAGACTTGACTTCTAATAGGGATTCTAACATCCTTCTAAAATTCCTGGAGCCACTAATTTAAGCTGCTGTTTGGCTGTTCAGTATATCACTTAAGATTCGTCCTTTGGTGATTTATCTCATGGTGGAGGGTCAACAAGCTCCCAGCTCTCATGGCTGGACCTCCACGTGCTTCCTTTCATAGGAAAGTACAGCTGGAAGTGACATCACAAGGTTAGCTAATCCAGCCCCGTGCTCAAGACAAGATTACCCCTGACTAAACCATTGCAACCAGGTGTATGTCTAACCTGCTTTTGAAAGTTTCAAAGGGTGGAGATTCTACAATTTTTAAGGTAGCCTGTTCCAATGCCTGACCACCTCATAGTCAGAAAGTTCCTCCTAATCTTGCATGACCAACCTCATCTCCTTCTATGACCAGGTGACATATCACATGGACAAGGGAGAAGAAATTGACATCATATATCTGGACTTTAAAAAAGCCTTTGATCTGATGTCCCATGCCTACCTCATGGAAAAATTGGCCAACTGTGGCCTCAGCTACACCACAGTTCGATAGCTGGGAAATTGGCTCCGAGGTCGAATCCAGAGAGTAGTGGTCAATGGTAGTGAATCATTATGGCTCTCCATGACCAGTGTCATCCCCCAAGACTGTCCTTAGACTGGTTCTCTTTAACACGTTTATCAACCATGTGGACATTGGTATCAGAAGCGCACTGGCTAAGTTCACCAATGACACTAAACTTTGGGGCATAGCGTCCACACCTGGGGGCAGGCTAGTGATCCAGGCTGACTTGAATAAACTTAGTAAGTGGGCAGATACAAACCTGATGACATTCAGTACCAATAAATGTAAGGTACTCCACCTCAGGGGAACCCCTCCCCCACAACATAATTATAGGCTCAGCAGTGCTATGCTGGCTAGCACCATTGCTGAAAGAGACTTGGGAGTCATGATTGACCACAAGATGAACATGAGCCACCAATGCAATGTCGCAGCTTGTAAAGCAAACAAACCTCTGATTTGCATCCATAGACGCTTCTCAAGTAAATCTCAGGATGTCATCCTCCCGCTGTACTCGGCCTTGGTGAGGCCGTAGCTGGAGTACTGCATCCAATTCTGGGCTCCACAATTCAAGATGGATGTTGAGAAGCTTGAGAGAGTCCAGAGGAGAGCCATGCGCATGATCAGAGGGCAAGAGAATAGGCCTCATGGCTGCCTGCTGCTAGCAGCCTGGGGTCTGTGGAAGGCAGTAGAGGCCTGCTGAAAGCCCAGGCTGCTTGTTGCTGGCAGCGGCTGCCTGTGCACCTCAGGGCAGAGCAGGGAAGGGGCCAGAGCTGCACTGCTACAGCAAGGATCGGGCTCCTTACAGCTCCCCTGCCATCTGCCTCTGGCACGCCAAGTCCAGGTTGCGGGGTTTTTTGGCACTCAACCCAAAAACATTGCTGACCCCTAATCTTTAAGGAAGAAATCTTGAAATAAGAAAACATACCAGGAGATAAAAAGTGCTTCTGAAGTCTATTATGCAGGAATAGGACATCAAAGACTACTGGAATTTAAACAGAGAGTATGTCTTGTAATAAAGAACAATTATAAGCCCTACCATAACTATGGGTCTTCATGATGTTGGATTCAGTATGGTTCCCACTGCAGGTGGGCATCTGCACCTCCTGCCTATGCAATTGGATTATTGTAAATAGCAGTGTCTATTGTGGACACACTTTTACCCTGAGTCTGCTTGTGCTGCTGTGTTAGGAATTAAGGATGAGGCAATTGTAAGCTTGCACCTGTCTCCATGAAATTCCAAGCCTGTGTGGCTGAAGACTCCACAAGATTGGGACAGAGAACAGTCATTTAATATACTGTAATAGGAACTTTATTCTTATAAGCTAAATAACAGTTCTTGTCTCTGAGTATGTCAGATAGAACCTAATAATAGAGACTGGCAAGCAGTATCCCCATATCCCCATGACCCTAAGGGCCTTGTCACTGAGGGCACTTAGCACATATTTTATTTAGATCGCAGAAAACCTGACAATGGGTTCTCTGAGCAGTTACAAGGTAATGATTACTATGCTGTCTAACATGATCCTGTGCACAGCTTGTTAATTGCCAGTCCCAGCTCCTGGACCACACTGGAGCTGGTTCAAGACCCTTACTCCCCATATTTGCAGCTCCTAAGAACCACGTTTGCACTACACCAGAGCCAGTTCAAGACTCCTCTGTGGTGCCGGTACCAACAATCAGCTGATTCTGAAAGAACAGGAGAATACCTTTGTTTTCCTCATGATTTTTCCTACTTTTGTGAGTGCTTTAATGTTTTCTCTGTTGGTTCTAGTAGTGGAATGTATGAGAGAGTCAGGGTGCATTTAATAGAGTCACTATTTGCTCTTTATTTCCACATTTACTTTCAAGGAATATATCTGGCTAGCCCTAGGCAATCTTGCAACATGGTTGCATTTTATAATTTAACATTAATACTGTAATATTTGAGAACAAATGGAATCCTTTTCTGACTCCTCCCATCATGAAGGTCAAAAGTCTGCCTGGACTTAGGCGGCCCTTTGGGACAGAAAGGCTAAAGCTCAGCAGTTTCTGCAAGCAAGTCAGGTAGCTAGCTAGCATCGCATCTGCCTGGCTTTGACTCCCCTGCTTAAAAGGCCAGGTACTCATTTACAGCTGGGTCAATGGAAAGGAGCTTTTGGGGCAAGCCAAGAGTGAGCTTTCACTCATAACTGCTTGGCCCTCAACATCCAAACTGTGAACTTCTTTAACTTTTGCTCTGAACTGGGAGGCCTGAGATTGAAGCCTAATATTAAAATTAATATGTATTTTGTTCTTACAATAAGCATATTTCATAATTTAAATGTGGTAGTAAGCAAGCATTTCTCATCACTTATTTGGCTTGTAGTTAGCTGTGTGGTGACAGTTTTCATACAGCTTGGGTGAATCTACATATGTGCTTTACTGCAGAGTTGAGTAATTAGTTCTGCAGTAAAGCATCACAGTCTACATGTGTACTTGGTGTATTAGGGTGCACTAAACTAATTAGCTCAGAGACAGTACTATCCTACAGCAGTCATTTACTGCACTGAAACACACATGGAAATGGTGACTGGGCAAGGGCCAGACTCTTGCCTGCCACCTAGCCACACAGCTCTGCAGGGTCACCACTCTTGTGCCCCAGCCCGCCCCTCTTCTGCCTAACACCATCACTCAGAGCCCAGGGCTGCTCCACCTTAGCCATACCTCTTGCCAGTTCAGGCTGCTCCACCCCGGCTCAAAATTCTTCTGTCTCGGGCGCACATGTAAGATGCGGTGCCTGGGAGAAGATTACTACTGTGTAAATTACGCTGGAGTTTATCGCGTTGCCTTAATTGCAAATACAGATATACCCACTGTGCCATAGAAAGCTCCCAGATAGATATGTTAAACACAATTCTTATATACCTTTAATAGGGCCATGAGATTACTTTTTTATGCAAGAGGCAAAGATTTTTGTGGGATGATTTGTTGGGCCAACTATATAGTTGGGAGAGATCTTAGGAAAAATTTTGGGCACAAGGTACCCTACCTCAGGTGTGGGAAAGAAGCAGATACAGGTACATAGCTTAATCTTCTGCCCAAAAGATTCTCTAAGATCTCTTGCAATTATATAGTTGGTCCAATAAAAGATATTACCCCCAAAATCTCACATATTTCTTGGACCATCATGGTTAGAAACATTGCTTCAACACTGCTTAATTTTTTAGACATTTTTCAGTTTCTGATTCTGAAATTTAAGTCTATAAAACCTATGGTTCAGTTTGCTGAATAAAGGCTTATTTGGATCTACACCATATCTTTCAGTGATTCCTAAATTTAAACCTGATTTTGATTCTTGCCAGCATCTAATTTGGAACAGTTACAAACAAAGAACAATACAAACAATGCAAAAATCCTCTTAATATGTATGTATTGAATACAAATCAATTATTTCCTTTTTAAAGGGCAGGGAGAGATCTTTTATTAAAAGTCACTTCATTTCTGTAAAAAAACAACAACACTGTTGTTGTTGGCCTCATTTTGAAGAAGCCATCCACTGCAACTTTTTTTTCTTCTGCTTTCCTTTCCAGTCCTAATGACAGCAATACCATATGTATTCTCAGCAGTGTGACCACAAATTATTTTGAAGTTATTTCTTATTTGAGAAGCCCATAGGAGCCTTGATATCAGAGGATATATATATATTTAAAGTATATCGTTATAACCAGAACCTAACCTCTGACACACTACTGCAGAGTCACAGTGAGTCTACAGACATCCACTGGGGTCACTGCATTTTTTACATTGATGAAATATTTGTGGGCCATGCCTGCAGTTTTTGCTATCACAAGAAACCTTGGCTATATACATTCCTTATTACTAAATGTTGCTTATTTTGATTTTTATACTAATATATATATATGCTTTGCTTAAAGAGTACTGCGTATAACAAAGCAGATTGCAATCACTTATTTATTCACTAATGAATTTCTCTTTAAAAAGACAAAAAATGTATCTTGAGAGCACTTTTTAAAAGAAATATTACTTATGAGCTCAGTAACAGCTGATTTATCTTACAGTCTGCACACATACCCTCCCAGCCAGGATATTTGTCTTGGAAAAAAATACGTAGCATGTTTTTCATTGTTTTATGTCCCATGTGAAAAGGCATCATTTGCTTTATTTTTCTTTTGGGGTTAGGCTTTATAGTCTTGCTAAGCAATTACATTTCCTGCATATGAAATAGGAATTATTTGCTTTTTCTACGTTTGTTGCTTTCCATTAGATTGCTTGCATCCAGAGAGTATCCTTACTTGTTCTAGGATATGAGCCACCAATGAGGGAAGCGGTCGGTAAGGCTAACTGCACCTTGTCGTGCATCCACAGATGCATCACAAGCAGGTCCAGGGAAGTAATCCTTCCCCTCTATGCGGCGCTGGTCAGGCCACAGTTGGAGTACTGCGTCCAGTTCTGGGTGCCGCACTTCAAGAGGGATGTGGCTAACCTTGAGAGGGTCCAGAGGAGGGCCACTCGCATGGTCAGGGGGCAGAAGTCCAGGCAAGATAGACTAAAAGGCCTGAATCTATTCAGCCTCCACAAGAGAAGACTGAGAGGGGATCTGGTGGCCATCTATAAACTCACCAGGGAGGACCAATGGGAAATAGATGAGGCTCTGTTTCCCTGGGGACCACCTGGGATAACAAGGGATAATGGCCACAAATTCATTGAGAGTAGGTTCAGGCTTGATATCTGAAGGCATTACTTTATGGTTAGGGCTGCCAGGCTCTGGAATGGGCTCTCAAGGGAGGTAATGCTCTCCCCTGCCTTGGGGGTCTTCAAGAGGAGGTTGGATACATATCTGGCTGTGTTATTATGATCCCAGCACTCCCCCTCTACGTGACATTGGTCAGGTCACAATTGGAGTACTGCATCCAGTTCTGGGGACCGCACTTTAAGAAGGATGTGGCCAGCCTTGAGAGGGTTCAGAGGAGGGCCACCCACTTGGTTGGAGGGCAACAGGGCAGGCCCTATGAGGAGAGGTTGAGGGACCTGAACCTGTTCAGCCTCAGCAAATGGAGGCTGAGGGGGGACTTGGTGGCTGCCTACAAATTGGTTAGGGGAGATCAGCAGCAAATAGGAAGGGGCCTATTCCCCCCAGCAGCACCAGTGGTGATGAGGAAGAATGGCCAGAAGCTTCTGGAGAATAGGTTCAAGTTAGAGATTAGGAGGCACTATTTCACTGCTAGGGTGACTAGGATCTGGAACACACTTCCTAGGGAAGTGGTCCTCACTCCTACCTTGGGTAAATTCAAAAAGAGGTTGGATGAACACCTGTCTGGGGTCGTGTGATCCCAGCGTGTGCTTCGACCAGTAGCTGGGGGTTAGACTAGATGATCTATTTAGGTCCCTTCTGACCCCAAACTACTATGAAACTATGAATCTATTTCTGCCCAGGGTAGGGGGTCAGACTTGATGATCTGTTCAGGTCCCTTCTGACCCTAGAAACTATGAAACTATGATGCCCACAGAAACATTAATGAGTTTAATGAGTCCTTAAGAAACCTAACCTAACCTCTCACCTCCATCCTTGGCAAAGTCTTTGAAAAAATTATCAAGGCTCACATTTGTGAGAGCCCGGCAGGACAAATTATGCTGAGGGGAAACCAGCACGGGTTTGTGGCAGGCAGATCATGCCTGACCAATCTAGTTTCTTTTTATGACCAGGTTACGAAACGCCTGGACACAGGAGGAGGGGTGGATGTCGTATACTTAGACTTCAGGAAGGCCTTCGATACGATATCCCACCCCATACTGGTGAACAAGTTAAGAGGCTGTGACTTGGATGACTACACAGTCCGGTGGGTGGTGAATTGGCTAGAGGGTCGCACCCAGAGAGTCGTGGTGGATGGGTCGGTTTCAACCTGGAAGGGTGTGGGAAGTGGGGTCCCGCAGGGTTCGGTCCTTGGACCGATACTCTTTAATGTCTTCATCAGTGACTTGGACGAGGGAGTGAAATGTACTCTGTCCAAGTTTGCAGATGACACAAAGCTATGGGGAGATGTGGACAAGCCGGAGGGCAGGGAACAGCTGCAAGCAGACCTGGACAGGTTGGACAAGTGGGCAGAAAACAACAGAATGCAGTTCAACAAGGAGAAATGCAAAGTGCTGCACCTAGGGAGGAAAAATGTCCAGCACACCTACAGCCTAGGGAATGACCTGCTGGGTGGCACAGAAGTGGAAAGGGATCTTGGAGCGCTAGTGGACTCCAAGATGAACATGAGTCGGCAGTGTAACGAAGCCATCAGAAAAGCCAATGGCACTTTATCGTGCATCAGCAGATGCATGACGAATAGGTCCAAGGAGGTGATACTTCCCCTCTACTGGGCGCTGGTCAGACCGCAGTTGGAGTACTGCGTGCAATTCTGGGCGCCACACTTCAAGAGGGATGCGGATAACCTGGAGAGGGTCCAGAGAAGGGCCACTCGAATGGTTAAGGACCTACAGACCAAGCCTTACGAGGAGAGACTAGAGAAACTAGATCTATTCAGCCTCC
>NW_005842978.1:133360-133846 GCF_000455745.1 Alligator sinensis | reverse complement strand
CTTTCCTGCTTATGCAGGGGGTCGGACTCGATGATCTATAGAGGTCCCTTCCGACCCTAACATCTATGAATCTATTAATCTAATTGTGAACTCAGTGGGTGTGTCTACATGAAACGCTTAGTGCACAGAGACCATAGATTCATAGATTCATAGATGTTAGGGCCAGAAGGGACCTCAATAGATCATCGAGTCCGACCCCCTGCATAGGCAGGACAGAGTGCTGGGTCTAGATGACCCCATCTAGATGCTTATCTAACCTCCTCTTGAAGACCCCCAGGGTAGGGGAGAGCACCACCTCCCTTGGGAGCCCGTTCCAGACCCTGGCCACTCGAACTGTGAAGAAGTTCTTCCTAATGTCCAATCTAAATCTGCTCTCTGCTAGCTTGTGGCCATTATTTCTTGTAACCCCCGGGGGCGCCTTGGTGAATAAATACTCACCAATTCCCTTCTGTACCCCCGTGATGAACTTATAGGCAGCCACGAGGT
>NW_005842978.1:129123-132615 GCF_000455745.1 Alligator sinensis | reverse complement strand
TTTCCCCTCAGCATAATTTGTCCTGCTGGGCTCTCGCATATGTCAGCGTTGATAATTTTTTCAAAGACTTTGCCAAGGATGGAGGTGAGACTGACTGGCCTATAGTTGCCCGGGTCCTCCTTCCTCCCCTTCTTGAAAATGGGGACCACATTGGCCCTTTTCCAGTCCTCCGGGACTTGGCCCGTGCACCACGAGCATTCGAATATTCCTGCCAGTGGCTCTGCAATGATGTCGGCCAGTGCCTTCAGCACCCTCGGATGGAGCTCATCCGGGCCTGCCGACTTAAAGGCATCCAGTTCTTCCAAGTGACTCTGCACCATCTCTGTGCATTAGTGCAGTGGGCAAAACCCATGCTAATGCACAGTAGATCTAGTCTAATGCGCAGTAGTCTCACCAGAAAACTTAATCTGTACTAATGTGCAGTGCAGGCAACCCCCGCTTAATGCTCTTAATTGGTTCCTGAAAAACCAAGCGTTAAACTAAATGAGCTTTAAGCGAAACTGAAAGTATTTGATGACTCAAGATGCTGATAGCTATTGTTTTTAATGACCCAAGGTGGCCACCACAAGTGTTATAACAAAACTCGCTGAGCGCTAAGTGAAATCAGGTATCAATTTCAAATGAGCGTTATAGCGAAATAGCACTAAGTGAAATAGTGTTAAGGGGGGGTTGCCTGCAGCACCAGTTACAGTGCATTAAGTTAGTACCTGCTATTACAGGTACTAAACTTAATGTGCTGTAATTACAGTGCATTAATGAATGTGTAGACACACTCACTGTCTTTTAGTCCTTCTATACTACTCTTGTTGGTTTGTTATATATTGTATGTCTCAGTTGGTCTGATAACATAAGGAGACACATGGTATCATCAATGCTTCTCTGACATAAGTGAAAGACTTCCTGCAGAAATTTAGCACCTGTATTACTATCCAGCTTGCTTCTGTAAAACAATTTCTTCTTGAAACCTATTTTCTGAGGCAAGGATCTAACCAACTGTTGAGTAAATGGGCACCATCCAGTCTTAAAAAATGAACAAGAAAGTAGGCAGCTGAAGGTTTGTGTTCTTCAGAGGTAGATGAAGAGGAAAAAACTCCCATTTGGGAACATTGAAAGGGATGAGAGTTCTTAGCTTCTTTGCCTGCACTTATGTAAAAAGTGGCAAAAGCCAGCAACAGGTTTAATTAAGTCCTATCTGCCCCATCTCCTATCTCAATGATTGTCAATCTTTTTAGATTCAAGATACCACTGGTTAGACTCAAGGCATCCTTAGAAAATGGCTCTTAGCTTTCTCTCATTTTTTGACTATGGAAAAATAATAGAGCAGTTCTTCTGAGGCAAAAAACTCAGGCCTCAACAGCTCAGAATGTTTTGACACTATGGATTCAGGTTTGAAATCTCTGGGTCGATCTTGTGAATCATGTGTAGGTGTTTGGACATGTAACAGTGGTAATTTTGAGCAGCATGCTCTTAAAAGGATTTTACAGCACAGCAGGGTGTTGCAGCATATAAGTAATAAAAGGCCAACTCTTGTGCAAGATGAGCTCTCACTGAGGTCAGCACGGAGAGGTTCTAGAATAAGGCCAAGTTAACATACAATTCCATGCTGTAAAATGTTCACTGCTTTCAAAAGGTACGTGAGGAAAGCTAGAAAGGAACTTCAGCAAAGCAGAAGGCCAGATGGAGAAATCATTCCTTATTTACACATCAGTCACTGTCACTAGAAACTAAAAACCTATCAACAAAACGTTTATGCATGTGGATACAATTAACTACGTGATTCTAACCCATTTTATTTATGCATATGCCTACATTTCAGCAGATATTCAAGTGCTTTCTTGAATCTAAGTGAGGAAACAAGTTTCTTCTCTGAGCTTCTATCAGGTTGGACTTCTTGGCAAATCAATACATCCATTGTTTTGTAATGGAAGCCAGAAGCTTGCCTGTCTGATAACAAGCAGGTTTATTTTTCTGCCTGCATCATCTTCTGCTTGCCAGGCAATTACAGCTGACCTAATGATTTTATTCTTCTGTTTTTGTTTTTGTTTTTATTATGTGTTCCACTACAGTGATTTGATTAGGAGTATGGTATAATTCAGTTTTTTAAACATTTTTAATTGGGTGCTTTTCCCATCTTCCTACAAATTCTGTGGTTAGGCATTTCTTATTAATCCACATGGACCTGTGTGGCAGCTTGAGAGCTGTACTTTCAGTTCTCTTCTACTGTTTGAACTACACTTACACATTAATAACTACACCCTTTCATTCTGTCCTAAAATATTTTGGATATTCTGAGTTAGTACAATGTACCTCACATGTGAATATCTTTAGAATAGCAATCAAAAGAAAAGCATGAATTCATATTATCATTCTAAGGCTTAAACATTTAGACTGTTGCACTACGTTGGTGTGTACAGAGTACCCCTTGCTGCAAATACTGTACATGGGGATTTCAACTTAAAAGTAAATGTAATCCTTTAATCATGTAGCCATGAGATACTTTCAGGAAGATCTATGGAACAGTGAAAAATATTTTTGTTTTCTTTAGGGAAAAAGTGATTCTCTAGAAAAATCCGTTCTGTTTTCCTGTTAAGAGAACAAAACAGGATTGTGGTGCTGATTCTCTTTTCCCTTAAATCCCCTCTTAAATATCTGTGGCAGAAAATCTAGCCCCTTAATTACAGTCAGTTATCTGGTTTTGCTGTAATTAAACTATCCAGTTTAATCAATGGGTACTTTGCATTGGTCCATCCAGTTTAATTAATGGGTACTTTGCGTTGGTCTTTCATCAGTCCCATGGGATGCCCATGCCCACTATGGGACAGGGAAGTCCTGGTGAGGTCCAGGTGAGGGAGATCCCGTGCCCTCCATCAATGCTGACCTTGTGAAGGAACACCTTGAGAGGCTGGATACCTTCAAGTCAGCTGGCCCTGACAGTCTACACCCCCGGGTACTCAAGGAGCTGGTGAGCATCATAGCCCAGCCTCTGGCACGGATCTTTGAGAACTCCTGGTGCTCTGGTATAGTGCCCGAAGACTGGAAGAAGGCCAAAGTTTATTAAAGAGGCCATCCTTAATGAACTGGCTGATGCCAACATCCTGAGGGATAGCCAGCACAGGTTTGTTACAGGTAGGTCTTGCTTGACCAATCTCATTTCCTTTTATGACCAGGTGACCTATCACCTGGACATGGGAGAAGAGATTGATGTCATATATCTTGACTTCAAAAAAGCCTTCGATCTGGTATCCCATGATCACCTCTTGCCAAAACTGGCCAATTGTGGCCTTGGGTCCATCACAATCTGCTGGCTGGGAAATTGGCTCCGTGGTCAGACCCATTGGGTGGTAATTGATGGAAGTCAATCGTCATGGTGCCCTGTGACCAGTGGGGTCCCCCAAGGCTCTGTCCTTGGACCCATATTGTTCAACATCTTCATTAATGATGTGGACATTGGAGTCAGAAGCGGACTGGCCAAGTTCGCCGATGACACCAAAC